>NC_046371.1:30147814-30379933 GCF_011125445.2 Fundulus heteroclitus
ACTGATGAAAACCTTTTTTTTTTTTATTACCCAGTTTTTTTTTTTCTCTCTCTCTTTTACAACTGTCAAGTTTGCACAGTCACTGTCTCTCGATCTCATCTGAGGAAAGCACTTTTTACGTTACGAACGAAAAAAACAAGGACATGACTTCATTACGTGAGTAATCTAAGCTAGATCCATGTGTGTGACTGACATTAACTCAATGCCTCGTGTATTTGAGGACCGCTCAATTGTTACGTTTTTCTTTCAGCTCTTTTGTTGTCTATTGGTTTTCGCTTCGGCACGGCGGGTGAAAAGAAAATATATATTTATGGTAAAAAAAAAAAAGATGAGTCAGCCTTGTATGATCGTGTCACTTGTTTCGCACAACTGAACACAAGGACGGGTCGTATTCTGGACAATAATGGGGGTGGGGGGGGGGGAGAGAAAAACTTTTACATTAGGACTACACTGGGGAAGCAGTGATTCACTTGTGAGGACGATGAAACAGTCTGTGTGATCTGTCATTGCACAGAGAATGCATTGGGGTGGGGGTAGGAGGGGGAGTAGACCCCCTGATTAAACAAGATGTTACTCACACCATGTACCACAAAGAGCGAGGCGTCTGGGATTAGTACCTGTCCCGTCTGCGACGCCCTGCGACCGATGTTCTTAGGACGACGATGCTCCCGGGTCCAGACTGCCATCCCTCACGTTGGGCTGGAGCGAACTGGGAGGACGGAGAAAAAAAACAACAACAACAACAAACAAAAAAAAAAACAACAACGACACCACAGAGACCCACAAACTGAACTTTTTATTTTTTATTTTTAAGTGTACGCGAACAAACTGGAATTTGTAAATATTATGTTTGTTGTTTGGTTTCGAGTGATTGGCCAGATCTTTTCTTTTGAGACAACAGGTGCAAGTTTAGATGACTTCCGAGGTTTTAACGCTCGTGCGCACGGCCGATTTGATCCTCGCCTATTTACAATGCCCTGCGAAGGTATTCTAGGTCCTAGCCCCTATAGCTGTTGTCACGTGGCAGCCACAATTTTCCATGTAGCTCAATAGGCTCTAATACGACACACAAACTATAATTGTGAGGTATACGGAAAGCGTTACATGATTTACGTTTTTTATACATGATTTAAAATTGTAATTCTTTTGTTAATACTTGAATATCCTTTGAGCTAAACAACTAGCTTGGGGTCTTTGATATAAGTTGAAACTTGACCCCGGCCTCTTGTCGACTGCAGCCTCAAGCAGGTTTTCTTTCAGGATTAGTAGAGAGTTGCTTGCACTGGGTTTTATTTGAGGGTATCAGAGTAAAGGCTGGATGCCAAAACTTGGTCCATCTTTCCCAGTTTGGGTATTTGTTTGTTTGAAAAAAAATTTTTCTGAAACCATTAATCCATTTTTACCAGTTTACAATTTATGCACTACATTATGTTGTTCCATACATCCCGATGAAATGTTTTGAAGTTTGTGGTTGTAATGTAACAAAACGTGAAGACGTCCATAATGACTTTCGCAGGGCACTGTAATTGAGCTCAAGGTCAAATCTTCTAAGGTACTGGGCACATGAGTTCATCTATCAGCATACATGAATGATTAAATAAAAAAAAAATAGATCAAAAGCATGGTTGAGGTAAACAAAGAGAAAAGGGAATGCTTCTGGCTTCGAGTAGCCTAGATCTTGTGATTATCTACGGTCGTCTAAAGCATACTGTGCACACTTGGCACCGTCCCATAAATCATAAAAGGCAGCTTTTGAATGAGATGAGTTCTCTCATTGGTGAAGAAGCCAAAGAACAGCTGCAGAGAACAGATGAAGGAAGTGGAAACAGGAAGAATTTGAGTAATGAGACAGAAAGAAAAGAAAAAAAAACAACAGATTTTGTTACAAATTGGTTCAAAGCAAGCCGTAAATCAAGGAACTCAATATGTGGATGCTAGTGTACTTGATCGTTATTGTCTCACATTGTCTTGAGCATACGGTATATACCCACGTTAACTGGCAGGTTGTGAAATCCTTTGTACTCTTTTGGTCTTATTTCAAACTATACTCATAGTGGTCGTTTTGCTAACTTTTTGCCATTTTTGTCCGCACATCCGGTTAACGGGATTGTTGACCCAGCTGTTTGGTGTGAGTTTCAGTTTCCAGCGCTTCAAAAGTTAACATGGCGGAATAGTTTTTTTTTTCCCCTTTACCTCTCTTTTGGAAACAAGGGTTTTAAACCAGCCAACGGAAAAATGGAAGCACACTCACCAAGTCTACATGTTTACACTACGGTTCCGATGTTGGCTTTACGACTGGAGTTGCACACAATGAAATATCCTACTCTCAAAAACGTTTGATGCCAGATGTTACAGTGAAGGCTTGCACCTGTTTGTCTGTTTCATTTAGTCTGATTCAGTAACCTGCTTGGGGCGCAAAATACACCGAGGGAGCATATTTGACTATAAGGGGAGAATTTAAGTTAATATTTCTATTTCAAATAGAGGCTATTACACACTGTATGTTGTGTATCTGAACTGGAAAACATTAAAAGACATTCTTAAACAAATGCCTTCCCATCATTTTTATGGCCAAAGGTTTCCTGTTGGAGCTGCAAAACCTTGTTTGGCCACTTGAGGGCAAAACTACAATTAAATGAGATGTCTTCCGCAGCAGGCCTCTTTTTCAGTCCCTCACACATGCACACCGCATCATTCTCAGTTATTTGGTGCCTAATAAATGATTTTGCTTCGTACCCTAAGCCCTAACCCTAACCCAGATGCCCAAAGTGCTGTGAAAAAGTATTTGCCCCATTATTGAGTTCTATTTTTTTTCACAATTGAAGGTTTCAGTCAGACAAACGCAACCTGAGTATGTCCAAAAAGTGTCGCTCAAAGTGACGATTTCATTCAATAAGAGAACAACGTGAATCAGGCTAAATGGTCTCAACATCGTCCCTGGATCTAAAGAAATTCAAGAATAGATGAGAAACTAAATCAGTGATGCCTGTAAGTCTGGAAAGGCCATTTCTAAGACTCTGAGACTCCAGTGAGGCACAGCGAGCGACATCATCCACAAGAAAGCACGGGACCATGGTGAAGCTTCCCAAGAGTGACCGGCATACCAAAATTACTCCAAGACTAAATTTACGACTCAACCGGAAGGTCACAAAAGAACTCGGAACAACATACACATCCCTGCAGGCCTCACCTGGCTCAGGTAGTCAGTGAACATGTTTCGACTCTTGGAGAGGTTGAAGGTGAAAACCACCGCTGACAAAAAAAGACAACAACCAAACAACCAGTGACCAGTTAACAGATTTAGGGGTCAATTACTTTCTCTCAAAAGGACTGGTTGGTTTAATAGCTTTATTCACTTAGGTTACCCTTGTCTGATATTAACATTTGTGTGGAACCTTCAAGTGTTACAAAAAAAAAAAACATATGAGGGTGCAAATACTTTGTCACGTCGCTGTAGTCCTAACCAATTGGTAAGTTCTATAGGTGTGTTTTGTTAATTATCCTAACCATGAAGCTGAAAAGAAGGATATGTTTTCTTTTTCTGCCTGCAGAAACCTGAAATAACGTTGTTTCTAAGCTCAAAACAGTGTTGAACTGTGGGCCCTAGGAGTGGTGTCTAGTGGTTTGAGAGTCTGCAGCTATTTGCAATTTAATTAAAAGGTAAAAATGCCTTAGCTACAAGGCTAACTAAATGCTTGCATGCACAATATGGTTGGCATTTATCATAGAGTTGATGGTTTCCATGGACACCAGAACATGGCACATCTCGTTTGTCACTCATCACTTTCAGACTGTGTCCTTTTTCACTTGATGATTCATGGTTTAAATCAACCTCTAACCTTTGGACTGTAAAGTTACGGTTAGCTTAGCTATAAGATTTTTTTGGCAGTAGTGGCCTTTGTTTGACAGTAGGGTGACAGGAAATGGGATTGGGAGGGGGGGGGGGGGGGGGGGGGTGGAGGCATGTAGCAAAGGTCCACAGTCTGGGATTTGAACCTCCGTCTAAAGCAACCAAAATTACTTTGAAGCCCTGAAATTTTATATAGACATATATATATTATTCTTTCACATGTCGTAAATTAACTTTATATATATATATATATATATATATATATATATATATATATATATATATATATGATGGATTAAGCGGTTGGGAAAATGGATGGATATATATATATATATATATATATATATATATATATATATATATATATATATATATATATATATATATATATATAATTCTTTCACACATCATATTTTAACATTGTTCTCGGCCATGTTTGTGTGTGTTATCTGTTACCTTAAACAGCTGTATAACTTTTTCATGTTCTTTGCAGTTTCATAAGCCAAGGATATACTGATGTTTATTCCCTTTTTAATATGCTGTAACATAAGACACTCTCAAGTATTCCGCTGAGTCCTGGTAAACATATAACCAAGAATGAAACTTGCTGTTTTGTGCAATGAAAACTTGGTAATGTAGTAATTTACAGCCTAACTGTTCAAACAATATCTGGGCCTACTTACGCTTGTGCAGGGAAGCCTGTGTCATGAGTATTGACCAGCACTGAGACATACAAAACATAACGACTATACACACTCTCACACTCACTCCATTTTCCATTTTAGAGTGGCTAATTAACCTAACACTCAAGTTTCTGGACCGTGGGAGTACTCAGGGAAAACTCACACTTGCAGCGAAAGAACACAGTTTTGTGGAATATTAAGTGTGGCCATTGGTATATATATATATATATATATATATATATATATATATATATATATATATATATATATATATATATATATATATATATACATATATAAAGGTACAAAGGTACAAAGGTAAAGGTGCGGACAAAGAACTAACATATATATATATATATATATATATATATATATATATATATATATATATATATATATATATATATATATATATATATATATGTTAGTTCTTTTGCTGTACCCATCAAGATTCAGAACCTTTTGTACAGTTTTCGTTTTAGACACTGATCTTTTAAAGTCTACCCTTCATCTTTAGGAGAAAGAATGTCTGCTCCTCTCAGCTCATGGTGTCTCCATACAGACATTTACACAAACTGATGTTTGACTTTAATCCCATTCACTCACATCCAAATGACTTTCATTACAGATTCCAAAATATCTTGGCAGTGTCTGTTTCACGATGATGACCATCCTCTGATCCGTGTTTATTCAGCTGCTGGGCAAAATACATGTTTGCTTCAGCATCCGCCACGATCGCAAACACTACTGTTGCTCCGACACTAGATGGCAGTGTGACAAGAAAAGCAGTGGAAAATTACTGCCGCTAACATAAAGGAGTCCTCTATCTAACAGGATATCTAACAGCCCATATAAACACATGCACAAATAGTTTTGTGCCTCTTGAAGCATCAGATTGAAGGTTTAAGTTTGTGAATTTATTTCATTTTCTCTGACAAAGCTGTCTATTTCCATATCTGACTACACGTAAAAACCTTATCTGGCTTGTAGATGAAAGAATTTAACAAACTGATTATGCATCCATAAAATCCTGCTGAATAATGTAATTAAGAAAAGCTATTTCTATCCTTTCTTAAGATTAAAGGAACAGGTTGCAAAATTCTGCCTCAATTTGAGATAAAATGTCAGATCTTTACCACCAAACACACTCATTTGCTTGCCTTGTGATTGCAAATGTGTCACCTTTGGGTTCACGGCAGGGTTGATGTTCTAAAAAAAACACCACAAGCACAATAAAAGTGGGTAAATGGGGATATTTTATTAAATAATTTCCATTACCTCCCACACATCATTATGATCATATTGTCAACAAAATAGAGTAATATAACAGATCAAATTCACTTACAAATTGTGATCTAATCAAAAGATGATCTATTTATTTTATTGCAGAAACATTAATTCCCTTTCTTATGAGGATAAATTTAGGACTAAAGACTTTTGAAGCAAGCAATTGTGTAAAACACGTGTGTGATCATAGGACTAAGTTTAACTCAGATGGCAGCATCCCTCAGATGGTGTGTTGAAGGTAAAGTGGAAGAGGTGAGGGAGATACGCAGTTGTCATAGAAGATCTGCAGGTTCTGGTCAACGTCCATGTGGTTTTTGAGGAACATCTCCAGCTCCTGCACCGTCATCTCGTGAACGCTGTTCCCCTCTTTGGAGTTCTTGGCCAGGGCCGCGTGGGACGGAAAGAGGATGCGCACGTCGTGGGGCGAGTTGCGGTCGTACTCGGTGCAGCAGTAGGCGGACCACACGTCCTCCGGGATGGCCACGCGGTCCTGGTTGTTGCGGCGGATCGTGTTGCCCCTGGTGGTGACGCCGGTGACGATGTAGGCAGTGCCGCGGCAGAAGTTGTTGAGGCGCACCCGGATCCGCTCCTCATACTCACGCCACGGCCCGATGTTGAACTCCCTGATCTCCGGGACCACGTTGGTCAGCGTGTAGGTGGCAGCGCGGTCGTGCGGAGTGGACTGGTGCTGGTCCGGGTTCAAGTGGCCTCGTTCGTAAAGGACGACGTCAGAGTAGTCATCCAGCACCGCCTGGCTGTCCTCAAACTTCATGTGGAGGTAGCCTGTGGGGAAAGGCATCATGTTCCCATTTCCGTCGATTTCAGCCAGCTGGGAAGACATGAAGAAAAATGTATTCTCTTTCACTTTATGTCATGTTATACCTCACTGAGAACAGCTTCATAAAAGCCTGCGGAGGTTAAGAGAAACATTGAATGAGCATAGGTCTTCCTCTGAAAGACATTTACCTGTGGTTCGTACATCCAAGGGTAGTCAACGCGACTGTCTCCCTCTGTTTTCTTAAAGGTGTAAGCTGAGTAAACCGGGATCCGCTTGTGAGGATCGTACAGCGTCACGAACCGAGGTTTGTCTGCGTAGCGTTGGCAGATCTTCTTGAGCCTGTTGTCGATAATCCCCCGTGGCGGCGTGCCCATGTATAGTGAGTCCTTGCATCTCTCCACGTGATTGAAGTCTTGGACGACGGTGGCTAATGAAAGATAGTTTGCTGTAAGAGCAAGAACTAACAGAGTTAGCGCGCTCATGTTGGTGCCCGTCTCCTCAAAGTCTCACTCCTTCGCCCTTGTGCAAAATGAGACGCTCGCCGTTATGATTTAAATGTCACACAGCTGATATGCAAAGTTGGATCTACGTGGCCAGAGAGCGAGCCTTGGGTTAATGTGGGCGTTAAGGGGATGTCGCTGCTCAATGAACTCAACTGCTGAAAATGTATGACTAAAACTTGCAGTTCACAACAGCAGGACTGACTTTTTTGTTTGTTTCAGGTAGCTCCACTGGTCTTTGAGGTTTTCCCTTTGAGATTTGAATGTATTGTCCAGGTTTCTGTGTCCTATTGACACATAAACCACTCTTTTGGAATTCTATAAAATGTCCAGGTTAAAGAGGCGCTGTTAGAAAGTTAAGCTGAGTACCTATTAAACTCGTGACAATAAAACGGGTTGATCATAAACGCGCTTTATGCCCATCCACTGGCCTCCAAAACATGTTTGAAGTTCTTCAGTTGGACCTGCTTGATCACTGGAGTGTCACAGGGACTGGTGCCTAACTCCAGTGGTTAATAGGAAACACCCAGGGTATACCCTGGAATGGCCGCAACTCTATCACAGGATAAGCATCCATGCACTCACAAGCCTAAGGATAATTAAATGTGACCAATCGACCTAGCATGCATATTTTGTACTGTGGGAGGAAGCCGAAATGCTTGGAGGAAACCCGCACATACACTGGGAAAACGTTCAAACAACATGCAGAGTAGTCCCTGCTGGAATTTTAATTTTAATTTTGGGCCTTCTTGCCTCAAGGCAACAGTGCTATACTGTACCGCTGTGCAGTCCAGGGCTTTGTGTGTAATTGTAAAATGCAAAACTCAATAATCTGCCTCAGGGGTGAACAAAAGGCTCACAGTCCCCCACGTGACCCAGGATACTCCGCTTCTTGGTTTAAATGGTGGTTATCTCTCTTACTCATTGGCTTATCCAATGTGTAAGGAGCGATAATGCATGAAAGTTTGACTAGCAAGAAGTGTAAGTTATTTATTATCAGAGATATAAAGCTTTTAGAGTCTTTGTAGACAAGGAACAGAAAAAGTTCAGCATCTCTTATAAAGTAACAAGTAGTTTGACGTGCATTACAACTTTCTTTCACAACTGCTGTCCATATTGGATATTTGCCCTAGCACTGCTCATTCCCCTTTTGTTTGTGACCAAAAAACACGTAATCCATGCATATTTATATATATATATATATATATATATATATATATATATATATATATATATATATATATATATATTTCAGATTCCTTTGTGATTTATTGTGTGAGGACAGAAAAACAAAAATATAAAGAACCCGTGTTACCCAATAGCACTGTATACTTTTCTGAATATGTATATACGTAATATGTATATACTTTTCTGAATATGTATATATATATATATACATATATATATCTATATATATATATATATATATATATATTATATATATATATATATATTATATATGATATATATATATCATATTATATATATATATAGATATGATATATAGAGATGTAGGTAGATAGAGATATATAGATATATATATAGATTATATATAGAGCTAATATTATGTATTATATGATAGATATATGTTAGTGGCTGATGTATGACATACATACATACATATATATGTATGTATGTTATATATAAATATATATATATATAAAAACACACACACAATAATACACGCACAACATTTGGGTTTAGCTAATAAAAAGTTGCAGAGGAATGTTTATCCCAATTGCTCTGCAACACATACAAAGTGCTCCAGGTCCAATGACTGGAATGTCTGCTGCTGTGCTGGGCTGCCCCCTGCTAAAGTCTGTTTTATGCAAATATAAACTGTCAGATTAGCTACAGCTACAATCCTTCACTGCCCTAATAAGTCAATTTGAGTGACTGAGTGTTGTTGGGAGCAGCTTGCCTCTCTAATCTAATCTTGAGTTATGACAATCATAACTTATGCAGCCGGGGCTGATGATGCAGTTATGGGGACAGACATTTTTCAGCTGTCAGCATTTTTACCAATTAGAATTATAAATTCGGACCAACTATAGATCCGGCCCGGCTGCCCGCTGTTGCTCCTCTATGGAGGGAGGCAGAGGGCTTCTGATGCAGCTACCAAGCCCCCACCCCCCCACCCCTGTTTTTGCTTAGTTCTTCTCGGAGCCAAAAGGCAACAGATGGTAGGTTTTAGTTTTTCTCTATACGATCACTTCCAGTGTGAAGGATGGAAACAGGAGTCTATAGGGTGATTTTCAAATAGATGACAAAATCACTTTAGGCATGATGTTTCATGTGAACTTGCTTTGAATGTGATCAGTAAACATTGCAGAAGAGGAATTGCCCCCGCATATGGCTTATCCATCTGCCTGACTACAGGCATGCAAGTCAGTTTGCATGCCTGTAGTCAGGCAGTCAGTTTGTTTCAGAGCTTTTGTCTACCGGGGTTCTTAAAAGACTAAAAACCAAAACAAAACAAAAACAAAAAACTGGTCTTTATAACAGGATATTGAAATAGCTCATTTTAAAAGCATATTATTACAGTATTTAAGTATAAGCCTAAAATGTGCCAACATGTTGAATCATTTATGGAACAAAATCTTCTCTAGAAATAAATATTTATTATTGTAATCCATTATATTTGTCTGTACCATAGTTTGTCCAGCTTTGTTTTATTACAAGTAACACATAAGTAACTACCGAGATCTACAAGTACCACCATTTGGACAGCAACTTTTAAACAGTAGTATAGCAGGATTTCAGATTCCTTTGTAGTTTATTGTGTGAGGACAGAAAAAACAAAAATATAAAGAACCTGTGTTACCCAATAGCACTGTATACTTTTTTGAATAGGGGGGTTAAATGTCATTCCCAAAATAAGTTCTGACTTCAGGGGCAGATTTTAAACAGCACAGCCACCAGCAGTTCTCCCTGGTCCAGAGTGGTCATCCTTATTTTGAACTGGGAGTTTGAGACATTTTCTTCACTGCACTTCTCTCTTGACTATTTTTTTGATGAAGCAAAATCAAAGTGCTTGAACAGTTCATTCCTTTGGCTGTTTCTGCGTCGTGGTCCTACATCACAGTTCATTTGTTTGAATTTACCTTGCAGATGATTAATATGTATATTACTTTTGTGCTACTAAAGGCAGACCTAGACCTGGTGCCACCAGTGGTACATGTTCCACACAACAATATTTCTATATCAGTAAGAACACTCAATTTTTCTATGCATTTACCTACAATAAGGATAATAATCTCCATGACATCAACATGTAGTACTTAACGTTGTCCACATAGAGGCAGTATACTTCTTTTTTTCACTGGACTAGCATTGCTTCAAACTTGTGATCACTTTTTCCAAATAACCAGGGATGATTCCAAATTCATTAATGCATATGAATGAATAAATAAATAAATTATTATTATTATTATTAACATAAAAAATAAGAATGAAGAGCTTCCCATCCACTCCTAAATAATATTTATTTTGGCAAAACGAAATCAACCAACTATATATTGCTCAGTTAATATATCTATTTAGTTTGACATAATCCCAGATTTATTTAGAGCCAGTAAATGCACGTGATTCGTACTGTTCTTTCTTATTTTGATATGTGATATTGTTTCATTTTGCCCCCCCCCCCCCAAAAAAAATCTTCAGTACTAAAAAGAATTTCTATAATTATAAAAAAAATGACTCCCACATAATTGATCACTGTAAACTTATGGTTTATTTCAATCACAAGCCAGTTTCCAAACACAAGTTACTATGTGAACATGCCACTCAATATGTTAGACAATGCTTACCATATTTAGGCATTGAGGTCAGCCAGGTGCTTACCTTTGCATTTCTTTGTTTGAAAATGTGTCGTGGGGCCCAATGGTTAAATTTTTTTGAAGCCTTTGAAACTTGCAATGCAGTAAATAGGTTTCCAATAAAATGTAACAATGTGGCTCGGGATTTGCCAGTTTCGTGCTGAACTGATTGTAGCTACTCAGCATCTTAAATAATTTATGAATTTCACTCGGATCGTTTCAAATATATAGTTTTCTGGGTATGTGTTGCAGTATAGAAGTGGGGTTCAGTGAGATCACTTTCACTTTAATCTCAACGTGTTCCACTATAGCGGTAGTCTGTTGATGCCAAAATGAATAGCTGGAATAATGCTCCTATTGAAAAACACAGTGAGGTACATGCGAGGTCTCTCCTGATCCACCAGGGGGTGCGATTTAGCAGCTTGTCTGGCCTACGGAGCTGTAGCCCAAAGCCTGCTGATTGGTCGGAATACCCGCATGTGGTCGAAGGCTAACCAATAAGAGTTCAGGCTGATCTGGGTGCTGTTGCTATGGCACTTCAGAGGCACTAAAATAAATAATTTAAAACAGCCCAAGCCAACATTTAAAAAAAAAAAAAAAATCCATCAGTGGTTTGCCTCCATCATTTCACAACCTCGCCAGCGGATCCCCGCGTTTCTCGGCCTCTCCCTGCGATCCCAGGCCCCCCAGGAGCTGTGCCTGCTTTTTATTGGCCAGTGAAGGGTGAAATGAGTAGAGCACTGAGTGCAGCCAGGTCTTGTGTTGTGAGCTACAAAGAGTTTAGGACCCTCCCTCACGAAGGGAGCGCCGAGGCCCCTCCTCCGCTGATTGTGCTGTCACTTGACATTTGAGCTGGCAGGCCCTCTAGTCACCATTTTTTACTCCCTTTTACTCAGGGAGACACACGGATTTCAGAAAGCTTGCATCATATGGAATAATTATAACTTGTGTCGGTTTGCCTCCTTGAACGCAACAGTTCGATACTGTGTTCAGACGACGATTGTTAGAGAAAATCGCAGCCAGGAAACTGGAAATTTCAAACATTAAATGCAAAAAAACAACAGAATTTGGTGTTTTTTTTTTTTTGTTTTTTTTTTTTTTTTTTTTTCAAAGCAGCCTCACGTTTAAAATAGATCTCCAAAAGACAAAAACAGATCTACAACATCTCCTCTACTGTACTGGCCGGGTTCCAGCTCCCTCCCGTCCACATTTGTACTGTACACAGACGCACGTAGGCACACAGGAAGAGAATTAAAGACCCCCCCCTTCTTTATTTCTCTCTGTCTGCTTCTTTCCCCTCCTCCTGTGAAAGATGAGAGCCCCCCCCCCCCCCCCTCCCCTCCGGCCTCCTAACTGGCTCCGGCTCGTCTGACTGGCAGCCCGTGGGCCCGCCCCACCATCCCTCCGTGCACGTGGATAAGTCTGTGCTGCTATGAGAGCCCCAGCATCAGAGAGTGGAGTGGAAACAGGAAGAGGAGGCGAGGGGGGAAAGAAAGGAGACAGAGGAGAGGATCGGGTGAGACAAGGTGGCGAGGAGTGAAAGAAAGGGAGGAATAAGGGGAGAAGAAGGGCTGCCTGGACCAAAGAGAGAAGAGAGAGAGAGGAAGAAAAAAAAAACCAGGAGAGGTAAATGAGGAATGCAGAGAGGAGGAACTTGATGTGCCTATTTTATGGCCATGAATGGAAATCTACTGCATGCATTGTGTGTTAGTAAGAGAAGTGTGTCTGTCTGTGTGTGTTTTTCTATTGTTTCCTCTCTGCTCTTGGGTCATTTTTGCGTGTTTTTTTATTTTTTAATTTTTATTTTTTTATTTATTTGCTGCGCTCTGTCAATGATTTGTCTCTCGATGAGTGTACTGCAGTGAGCGTCTGCAGACCGCTGCACATTCATGCATGACACACAGACACACACACACACACTTACACAAACACACACGCACGCACGCACGAATGCTCACGTGCAAACCCACACTGAGAGGAGGAATGATGAACGTAGTAAAGGAAAACTGTTGCGGTTACACTTGTGGTACTATTTATTTATTTTGCAAACAGGAACATTCAAGCTGTTGAATATGAGCTTGTGTGTGTGTGTGTGTGTGTGTGTGTGTGTGTGTGTGTGTGTGCATGCTGTAGTAGGGAGAGTAAACCCAAGTGCAAGAACTGGGCTGAATTTAGAATAATGCCTAAAGTGTGTCTTCCTGGAACCCAATTCTTCACACAGATTTCACTGTTTCTGATAGACATGTCTGAATGGTTGACAGTAGGAGCTCAACGATCAGGTGACTGTCACCAAGATCAACCCAGTGTATTGCCTTCGGTTGATAACCGGCGTTGATAGCCACCTGGGCAGCCATTTCTAGGTTACCATTCACCACGCAGGCCAGCTGTGCATCCCACACCATCGCATGCATGCACAGTCTTCCCTCGCCCCTGCCAGCATGCTTTATAGTCTTTGTTCCTCAAAAAAAAGCTGGACATTTTGCATTCTTTGCAACAACAACACACACACACACACACACAGACACACACCCCTCTCTGGTGTTGCTGACCTTGCCTTGGTACATTCCTGCACCCCCTCATAGGGCTGAGCTTTATGGAGCGTGTTCCAAGAGAAGCTGCTGCTAGCTGGAAAAAGGAAAAGCGGAGGGGAGGACTAAAGCAGGGGGTGCAAGCGGGGATGTTATTTTTAGAAATGCGATTGATATTCGGCTCGTACTGTACATTGGCTATGTGAGCATTTGAGCCTGGTTACAGGTCTACATCTGATTAAAACCGTGCATGTAATCAGCCGGGGGATTTGGAGGGGCGGGGGGGGGGGGTTGTCACTGTCCAGTTTGTCTGTATACCTTGTTGCTTCCGCTCGATTTGATCTCTTTCCGTCTCTGCTCCTCGTCTTGGCTAAGAAACCACCAGAGGCAGTTCTGGTGTGTCGCAGGCTATCCTTCCCTTTTATGGTATAGGAGCAGGATACACTGCATAAACACACACACACACACACACACACACATACACAGAGAGAAAGATGCACACGGCAAGAGATGCACATCTGCAGTGGTTTTGCTGCAGCTAGCTTAGATGGGCATGAATGTGGGGTTTCTAATGTGATACTGCAGGGGGAAAAAAAAAAATGCTTTTCACATCCTTGGAATATTCCTGTTCGTGTATCAGCGATAGGCATGGGCTGGATACTGGCATCAAAGAGGACTGGGTTTTTTTAAGAAGTTAGTGTTTCGAAAAAACACAAAGATTTTCCATCACACTGCTGCACGGTTCTTAATGAGATCCCAATGAAAGCCCTTAGAGTGAACCAAGTTTTCTGCAACTCTAGAAGCGCAGTGTAACGCATTTCTTCCCCTCCCCCGCATGTTGCTGCATACTGCTAGTCAGCTTGCTAACAGAAGCGTTCTGTACTTGTCACTTGCTCACATGTAAAACATATTTAGTTGTTTGAAGATTTTATTCAATTCAGTGAGGTCAAATTCATATGCATAAAATATATATCATGAAATTGATCTAATCCAGTCCAATCACATACATACATACATACATACATACATACATACATACATACATACATACATACATTGAATTTAATTTGCATGCATTTAATATCGACGCCAGGTAGAATGGAGTGTAATTAAAGGGGGAAAAATAAGCACCCATCTACTAACTACTAGATAACTACTGCAAATGACAACTTCAGTTGTACCCACAACCAGTGGGTTGATTTCATATTCTTACTTAAAGGTAGAGTCAGCATTTTTTCCGGAAGTTTCCCCAAGTCCCTTTTTGGATAACTGCTCATGCCCAAATTGTCTTACCTTGGGATTGTGTGGAAATAAAATCTCCCAAATCCACTCTGGTCTTATTTCTTTCTACTGAGGCCTTCCTCTTATTCTCATAAATGTGTACACAGTTTGCTTCTTGTGACTCTCAGCCATGTCCAAAGTATACGTGAGAGCAGTGAAGCTACAATGCTAACACCGAAGCTAACACCGTAGCCAGCCGCTAAGCTAACCGGATACTGCATGCGCAGTCAGCAAGCAGAAACTAACAGGGAACGAACACGCACACTGGCGTTAACGTGAGTGCGTCAGAATGATTGGCATGTGGGGCAACCATAGATAAGGTGATACCCCCAGAATTTGAGGGACAGAGGCCGGTGAGAGCAGTAACTAATCCCTGCCCTTCGGTGCGAAGAGCACTGATTGGTTAGTTCGTTTTTACAGGTCTGCAGCTCCCAGTGTTTCTGAGCAGGATTAATTGGATTACTAGAACTAAAACTGAAACCTTCAACTGACCAGAGACCAGAATCGGACAATTTTTCTTTGATCGCCTTTGATTGGCAATTAGATAAGATTAATACTTGATTAATCCCTGGAGGGAAACTATTTGGGCACTGTATGTTATAAAAATATGAATATATTAATTCAAAATTCAAACAGAGCAAGCTAATTAAAATAAACAATAGGAATTAAAATGAGTTAGGATAAGGAAATGTGGAATTTACATAGTGTCTGAGAGATGTAATCAAAAGAGCAGACGGCAATGAAAAATGTGGAGTATAAATAACAACTGTAAGTGCAGAAAAGAAAGTAAGTAAAATAGGAATGTAAGTGCGATTGAAAGCTGAATATAATTTTTTTTCCCCCCTATTCATTCAAATGCATCAAATCTGTGGTTTATAAATGTATCAACCAACAGTATATACTCTGATGAATAAATTGAATTGGTCATGTAATTCCTTTAGATTCTGTAGGTTTCAAAACTATTTCCTCGATCAAAGAATATGCAGCACATTTTAGAGTCCTTAAATCCCCATCATACTCATACTTTCGTTTTAGTTGGAAGACCTGAAGCCATAGCCAAATAACGTTCCCACATTATCGACCTCAACATTTAACACTGTAGCATACACAAGTTGATCACATCAGGTCCCAGGTTGCCACAGATTTCTTTTTTTAATATGTCAAAAAAATTCTTCCGCATGAACATTGCACCTCAACGAGTCATGTTTGCATCACTTCATGACCTCTGTGACATTATCAGAGCAACTCTGATTAGATTTCACAGGAGTGACCCACACATTATACAGATGATATACTCACCTCGGGACACTAAATGCTTGAAAATGAAAGTGACTCATAATGCATCTCTTTCGGACCGATTAGTTCGGCTAATTAATACCTGACCATTTTGCCAGGTGGTTGACTCATCCAAATAAGACAAAAGAAAACTAAAGTACCGAGTCATGACGAAGCAGAATACTGTGAATTCCACACCACTATACATGCCCTATTCAGAATGGGAATCCATTAAAAGACGCATATGTACTTCAAAGACATGACAGTCACACACAGTCCCCTTCATTTCCTTCTCCTCTTTTAGATCCACGCAATAAATGTAATGCTAGGATACATGGCAAGATAGGAAACAGTGTTGGTTAATATCAAAAACATGCCTGATTATAACTGTAATCAAAATAACTGATTATTCTACCAGCATTGGGGATAGCTGTGGTTTTTCTGTTTTTAAATAAAAACAACTTGATCATGTTATTTTTTTTCTTTACAGTTGTGATTAAATACCATGAAATTGTTGTATTTCTATGCAAAATAATCAGACCGCAAAATTCTCATACCAGGCCATGGCTTAGTAGTGCTGCTATGCAAATGTAGTACAAAAAGTAGAAGTTTAAAAAAAAAACACAGACAGTCTCCAGACCCCACCACCAACAGCCTCTCCTTTCTGTGTCAAAAATCGCACACAAACGCAAACACTCCCCTTCCTCGCTGGAGGCCTTCCTCCCAGCTCTGGACTAAATGATATCATCGGTTGCCAGGGATACAGGGGCACAGCGTGCCGAGTGAAGGGAGGGTGGAGACAGAGCAGACAGAGCTGTTCACATTGCAAGAAAGAGAAAGCAAGAGGCTGGGGGTATTAGGTATCGAGTTAAAAGAGGGAGCCTTGTTGAAACAAGTAAAAAAAAAGCAGAAATGCATAGCCATGAGGGGGGGAAGACAGGTTGTAAAAATGCCTGAAAGCCCTTTGAAAGTTGCTCATGTCATCTTTCTTTGTCTCATATGTTAAAGTGCACATGTAGACACGATTTAGATAAGAACAGGGGGGAAAAATAGGAGTTACAGGTAGACCCTAGGGACTCCCTTGGTTTTGAGATAATAAAACCTTCCTTGTACATCTGTGCACCAACTGGTCTCGGTATTTCCTAAAGCTCTGTACTATGTGTGTTTATGTGCTTTTTTCTTTTTTTTCTTTTTTTTTTTTTTTACCAGTTCACAGCTATTTAAAGGGATCTGAAACTGCACCGATCTGGAGTCTTTCTATTCCCGTCTGATAGCAACATCACTGCAAGGTAGGACTGGCCGACACAAGCGCCTCATGTTTACGGTTCAAATAAATGCCTCCTATTTACACCCAGCAAACAGGAACAGTGTGGCTAGCAACTGTTTAGCGACAACATAGGAGAGAGGAAATACGTAGTGTGGCACAGACTAGAGTAGGACAGTGAAAGGCAGCGTGCTTGTTTGAAACAAAGGTGTTACGACAGTGCGCTCCTACGTGTGAAAACCGCTTGTGCTGCACATTCTTTCCTAAAGGTTGCCTTGCTGTGAAGGAGAGAGTTTACCCAACAGCAACTTAACCCATTTTGCACATGAGATCATTTTGGCCTAAAGGCTGGATTCCAGATGTTTTGAATTAACCCCCGGCGCATATGGCTTTAATATTGGACGCACAGAGCCGCTGTTGTGTGGAGTCTAGCTTAAGCTGCGGTTTGCTGACTGACAACTCCGCGGACAGCACAGCAAAACAAAAGTGTGTGTTCCAAGCGTGCAATGGCAGGGAGGGCTGACGACAGATGGACTATCTGCTGTCGGTGCAGGCAAGCAGCTCTGGGTCCCAGGCACAGTTAGTGCGAGTCGTTGTCTGAAAGTGCTGCAAAACCGGACACACAGCCACACACAGTTTACTAGTAAAATGGAAAGGCGTTAAGCTCACAGTAACCTCCATTGTGACTGGGACAGTTGGACATTGATGTTGATCTCCCTTCTTTAAAGCTCCAGTGAGAGAGTCTCAAAAGTTCGGCAGCCATGATTCCAACGCAAGAATGCTGGGAAGCACTTAAAGCTGCATTTAGAAAGCGTTTAGAAACAGCATTTATCAGCATTCAAAGAAAACATCAAAATCTTTGTTCAGGTTGAGGGAGATGCTGTGACTGTCGCACTGCTTTATTTACACTTTTTTGGGGGCAAAGCGGTACACTGCAAAAACGGGTCTAAAAATAAGTAAAATGTTCTTAAAGTTAGTGTATTTGTCCTTGATTTGAGCAGGTAAAAAAGATTATTTGCCAATGGGATGAGTATTTAGACCCCCAAAATAAGATATTTAGACATCCTGCACTTGAAATAAGGTGATGGAGATGAGTTGTTCCTATTATAAGTGCAAAAATCTTATTCCATTGGCAAATAATCTTATTTACCTGCTCAATTCAAGGACAAATACACTCATTTTAAGAACATTTTACTTATTTTAAGTTCCGTTTTTGCAGTGTACCTAATTTTGAAATGGAAGGGTGCCGATACAGGGGTTTCAAAACGGTTACAAATGAAAAATGATACCCTGATATGTGCAAAGAAAATTCTGTGTAATATACTGACTTGAGAGGTTGCATATTAGTAAAAAGAGCCCAGCTGTGTGCAATTTCATCTCAGTATAGAACAAAGCTGCAGAATACACCAAGCTGTAATCATCTTCACAATGACAGTGTGGCTAATATCACAAAGGACTGCTTGGATGTAAAAATTGTAAGATGCTATATTCTAATTGTCATGTAATGATTATCTGTATATCTATGATATATCAAGGGCAGTTGGCCTTGATGATATATGATATAGAGGCCTTGACAGATCAAAGCCTCTAACTGGCCTTGATCCCCAAATGCATGGCTTTAACAGCTGAGATGCTAAAGACCATCTGACACAGCTGGGACACTGTCAACATAAAGAAGGAAAACTTTCCAGAGAATGTAGATTATTTGGAACTGATATCATACTTGCAATCTTCTGCAACGGGATTGAAGTTAAGCATTCTGTGAACCGTAAAATGGCCAATGTTCAGTCCGTTATTGGGAAAATGGTAAGAGTATGGTAACACTGCAAACCTACAAAGACATGGTTGTCCAGCTAAACCATCATGCAAAATGCTCATTCTGCATGTCACCATGAACACAATGATGTCCCTGTGGTGGCAGTGTCATGTCATATGATGATCTCCTTAGCAAGAACACGTAAGGAGTTAAATACAGGGCTGTCCAGAAAGTGAACCTCATCCTAAACATTCAGCCACAGGTAGCCTACATTAGGATAGTGTTTAGATTAAAGCAAATTCATGCGTCACAATGGTCTTGTCAAAGGTCAGACCTAAAAATAAAATTCTTCGCATTCTCACTTCTTATCTGAAGTGAGCTTGAGTTGAAAACTGAAGAGGACTTGACAAAAAAATCAGTCTTTAGATGTGCGAAGGTAGTAGAGACATACCCCAAAAGACTTGCGGCTGTAGTTGTAGCGAAAGGCGGTTCTACAAAGTAATTAGAGTAGCTGAATACAAATGCATTTAAAATTTTCTAGCGTTTCACTCATAAATAACATTAAAGGGGCCTAGTCACATAGTATGCCAATGAATTTCTACGCTAGTAGCTCACTCTTGTTGCATACAAGGTTTTTCCGATTAAATTAATGTACCCTGTTGGCTTATATAATTTTATTTATGTGCTTTACGCTTTGTTTTTGCTCTATTTATTTGTAAATAAAGAATCTTTTTTTGTATACTTAACATAACAAGACCACATTACCAGAAATATATTTTGCATGTGCGCAATGAGTAAAGAAGGAGAAGCACTGGAGCCCACATACATATACAACATTATAATGATATAAAAATGAATAAATACAATCATAAGTATCAGTTTATTCTCACCTGTAATGCCAGTAGATCTGGCATGTACTGTGAATCAGTTGGTACAAATCCATGCAGCACATGAATTGGACATCTTTTCTGAATTGCCCCACTAGGGTGCAGCCTCATCGGCTTCGCTGTCAAGCGCCACCAAAGAATTACATGAAAAATAGCGAAAAGTCTGCGATTTTAAGGAGAATATGATCAAAAATTAGGAAATTAGATAAAAGAAATTACTTATTACAAATGACTGAGTGAATCACAAATTATATTATGTTATCATTATATATTTTCTTTCCATGATGACAAGTGAGGCCTGGCCTCACTTGCCTCCTCTGACTGCACGTCACTAATATATATAAATGCGGCTGAGAGAAAATAAAACGTAAATAACCCTAAAGATCGGGTTGGACTTTGACCACGGCAAGCTGTCACTTTACTGCAAGGCATTGTAGGACCGTCAACTCGCTCTAACAGTAGCAGCATCAATAGCCGCCATCTTGCTTTCTGATAGCTCCGCGGTACTGGCGGCATAACGACGGCAGATGGCACAGCAATGTTTATGTCTGCTGATCGTACCCAGTGCAAAGTTCTTTTCATGCTCAAACAGGACAGTAAACACTATCAGGACAAAGGCTTGGCATATATTGTTTTAGTTGAAGGTGAAAGTTTCTTTGTGTTTTCTTTTTACGGTCAAAGTATGTCACATTTTTTTAGATTATCTACAGCTCTAGTGGCTCGCTTTTTAACACAGTAGGCTGACAGGAAGGGGGGTGGAAGAGGGGTAGACACATGCAGCAAAGGACCGTGTGTCGGAGTTGAAACGGGGTGGACTGCGTCGAGGACTAAGGCCTCCGTACATGGGTCGCGCTACCCTCTGTGCCACAAGCGCGCCTGACTGGGGTCCTTTTAGCTGACTTATTATCTTTCCTTTAAACATTTGGGGTAGGTCTATGGGCTTTTAAAAGCATAGCATGTAATGCACAAAAATCATTCTCAGATAATTCAAATTTACCTTCCCAGGTTTGCCTATTTTGAGCTTATTTAGAAATTTGCTTGGACTCTTATGCAAATATGCAGTAGCTGGCCCTAAACTCAATATTTTGAGTATAGATAGATACTCATCTTTAGTGAAAGATTGAAGCACAGCATTTTTTATGTGGTCACAGTCAAATGACTTATCCTGTTCGTGCCAAACACCAAAGCAAAACACACAAGACAAATCATACATCTATGTTATCTGTTGATTTGCAGTGAGTAGTAGGGACATATCTTAACTTTAGTAAAAGTCTTTTGGCAAATCCAGCGGTGCATTGTAGGTCATTTTCACTAAACTACAATTTTCTTAGGTATTGTGGCTGAGACAATGCCATCAAAAATAAAATGAAGTCACACATCTCTGTTCTCTGTGACTGTGAGAGCGTGCACGGACACATGTTTATTGCAGCCAACAGGAAAACACTTGTTCTTTCAAGCAGCCTTTCTGCAGCGTGCACACTGGGAAAACCAACTGGCTCCTCTAAAAATGAAGAGGAAGGAGCTCCCCTTAGTTAGCTAGGTGAGGGTTGGCATTGTCTGGGGTTGCTAGGTGAGGCAACAGTGCCCACGACGATTGTGACATAACAATCAGGAGGTTTTTAGAAATGGCTTGTTCTATAGACACTAACTAAACGTTTAAATATTACCAAAACACTGTTGGATGGGGGGTATTTTAGCACTAAGGAATAGTTCTAGAAGCAGTACAGACCCTATTGGAAGTACCAAAACATGCAAAAAGTGAATTTTACATGATAGGTTATTTTTAAAAATCATAGTTACCCTTCCACTTTTATAGTTATGCACAACTTCATGTTAATCTAGCAAAATGCAGAAAAGGAGGCAATGTAGCAACTGATGGCTCACAGACCAGCACGTGAAGATAAACATTTGTAATCTTACTACGTGTTCACAAAATAGCACTGCATGCAAACACTGGCCCACTCTGCTTTCTCTTTCTTTTCTAAATGTACATCTAAAATCGAGCGAACGAGCCAAAAGGGCCTGAAGCAACGGCAGGAACGAGCGTCTGGCTTTAGTTGCTCTAGCAACTGGCTTGGCTCCTGCTTACTTAATTTCATTCAGCACTCACAGAGAGGTTAGCACAGTGCAGCAGCTGCATCGCTTACACCACAAACAAACCTGTGGAGGAAAAACATGTAGTAAAATAAAGACGCGCCACGAGGGAAGTGGTGAAACGTTGCACGGCTGTTCTTCATACATGTTATAAATAGCCGGGGTGGGGGGGGTATTGCAACTGCATACAGCGGTGCAGCTTATCACCCGATCAGCGGGCTTACTTGTTCCATTTAAAATGTCAGGAGTCCCTTAATGCGCGAAAACAGGGAGATTAAACAAAGGAACAGAAACTGAAAGAATGACCAATCTGACACCTAACATGGTGTATGTGTACATTAGTGGTCTCCAGGCAGCGAAGGAGCTCGCCGTGGCACAGGAAATGGCTGTACTTAAGGCAATTTATAGGACAGGAAGTACAGTTCCACAGAATTAGAAAGCTGATTAAAAGCAGAGAGGCTGGACGGCCTGGATGAACCCAGGCATAGGATGTCTGCCGTGGACGGGAGAAAAACGCCGCATCTCCAATTTTCCTCCTTTAGCTTCTAAAGGGTGATTGCCATGTAGCATGTCTGTTGTTTTCTGAACGGCCACCGGCTGTGGTGGCCGCTGTGCGCCACTGATTAGACAAAGCCTGAGTTCGCAGTCCTACTGTGGCCGACTGATGATATGACCGCTGTACGGACACAGGGCGGAGGAAAGTACAGCATGAGATGCATGCAGAACAAAAGCCCAATTGGTGTAAGGCAAGGCAAGGCAAATTTATTTATATAGCACAATTCAGTACAGAGACAATGAAAAGTGCTTTACATGATTAAAATATAGGAAAATAAAACAGAATAAAAGCAAGTAGGGATAGTGTAGAAAAAAAAAGAGGTGTTTTGACCATCACAGCTACCCAGGACAAGAAGGTCATTTTAAACGGAAACTTAAGTGGCATGTAGGTGTGGAGCTGATTTTAAAGATGCATGACTGACTGCAGATATTTACTGAGTGATTCTTTCCCAATGCGTTTGTGTTGTTCGCAGACTGTCTCTTGCGCTCACGTGTGAAGTGGAGGGACCTCTAAACACCGACCAAGACTGGTAACCACAGAACATTTGTTCCTGTTTCGGTTAACACACAAGTACTTAAAGGGCAAGAAAGCTTTTCATTGCAGCACCGTACACTGCCACATTTAGTAGTGCACCTGGTAAAGATGGGTAGAAAGCCTTATAGTAATTTAGCTTTAGATGCATAATCTCGCACTGAAATAAAATTAACAAATTAACAATTTTATTATCTTCATTTGGTGTTGAAACATCCAGAGTTAGGAAACAATCCTTTTATGAACTTTTGCTCCCCCCTCTGCTGGTACTTCTTTCGATCTCCTTTTACCAGTAGGTCATTTAGTTTCCCCCGTAAGAATACACAACGTCAGAGCATGCGGTTCCTCTTTGCACAGTCTCTCTAGATTGTCCAGATCCTATCTTCTCTGCAGCTCACCCTTCAGGTTTTATTTAACATTACGGTCTGGAAGGTGAGATGGCTGTAGAAGAAGGATGATTTTGTGCCCATTTCTTTGTTGATTACACAACATGTTTTGGATCTTGGTTAAGTTAAAAGCCACAGGGGCCAACCTACTTTCAGTTTTCTTGCATAGTCCAACACACACACACACACACACACACACACACACATATATATATATATATATATATGTATATATATATATATATATATATATATATATATATATATATATATTTAAAATGTTGCCAGATTTTAAAAAGTGTGCCTCAGGAAGATTCCCATGACCTTTGGGAGAGACGCAGGCCCTCAGCACCGTAAACCTCCAATGTACTGAACAGGGGGACTAAGGTGCTTTTCCCTATAAGACTTGTTTTACACAAGACTCCCCAGAAGTGTTTGTTGCTGAAAACCCCCAATCTCCCGAACTGCTCCAGTAGAGTTTAGTAAACATTATATGACATGGATATATATGATGTAGGCAAGTTTCCCCACTGCTGAAGAAGTAAACTGATTTGTGTTACTTGAACGGAATATGATCTGGTCTTTATCACTTTGCAGCATGATTGAGACAAATATATGTAATATCTGTTCATCTCTCAGACAAAATGATAGATTATGTGCCTACTATTAGTTATTTTGATCAAGTTAGGAAATTAAAATATATGCAGTCGAAATGCTTCAGTTACATTTATTTGTAAAGGGATTGTTGAGGATGTACTCATTGTAGTACCAGCGATTTGGTCACAAGTTTTTCCCCAGTAAATAAAAGTAATATTTAAAAAAAATAGTTTTAGAATATAAATTTGCAATACAAAAACCCTTCCTTTCAAAGTTTTTTTATGAAACCTATAACAAACGTACCAGTAATTGTGGATTGTGAATTGCTCTTCTTATTCAGTACGAGAGTAATTATGATATATCCAGTTTCACACCACTCTCATCTGTCCTTCAGGCTGCATGTATCACCCAGCGGAGCTCTACTCTGGCCGGAACACATGGGTCCCCTACCCAGCCGGAGGACCTAACAGAGGACAATGGCCGCCTGTGAACCGCCGTCCCTGGAGCCACACACAGCGGTCAGTAGCACTAATAACACACTTGCAAAAAATAGCTGTTTAACACGTCATTGTTGAATTGAGAAGGACAGGATTTAGTTTACAGATATATATTTTTAGTTAGTATTAGTGGTATTCACGTTTCTCCTGGTCATGCTGGTGAAGGCTAGTTGTTACAATGTACATGTGTGGTGCAGCAGGTGAACCCACTGCAACTAATTTGCACGCACTAGTGAAAAAGGAGAAGTGAAAAGGTCTATTGCTCAGATGAAACACTTTTGAGCCAGCAGGACAAGGAAGTCACTGAGCTGAAGCGGGCTCCCGTGCGTTAAATGCGAGCTTCTAGGGTATTGCACACCACTCTTCTAAACGACGTTGTTGTGGTTCTGCTAATTGAAAAAAAAAAAAATGAGAGTTTACCATTTGCAAGCACACACAATTTTGTTTCCACAGCAGTCACACAATATCAGGGCAAAAAAAAAAAAAAAAAAAAATCTTTGTTAAGCCTGTTATGAACGTGTTTACAATTGGGAAGCCGTAGTTGCTTAATGAGCTGAGTGACGGGGGAAGATAGCGGTAAACTACAGCGAAAATATTTATGTTAACAAAGGGACTACAGCTTTAGGGGATTAAAACCAAATAGGAGGTTAGATTTAGCATTAGACTTTTGTCTCTAGTGTCTCTGAAGCTTGTTATTTATTTATGTGTTAATGCTGGACATAGACCACATCATAATAGTAAAAACCAGCCAGAATAGTCTCTTTAGCTTCTAGAACTGGGCCTGTTGAGATGCATTAAGAACATTCCCCATTAAGTATAATGCAGAATGAGAGTTCGCAAACTGTTTTGAGCATGCACAAAATCTCCATAGCCAAATGTCTTGCAACTTTGGACACCATGGCTGCGATGCTCACAGGTTTCCTTACAAAAAGTAACGTCTGTGCCTTTTGGATAGAGAGGCGATACCCAACAAATGTTCGGGATTCCCTCCTTTAGGTCTGCTGATTGAAGGAGAGCCGAGACTGAGAGACCCCTAATCGTCACAGGATCACTGTCGCTTTTTAACTGTTCAGAAGCAGGAATGTAGAATAAATAGAAGCTGCTGGTGGACTGACTTTTTTTTTCTGAACCCGCTGTCGAGGCTGATTCTAGTACCACTTCATGGAGCTGGCTGATTGACCGAGACTCTGATGAGCATATTCAGGGAAATCTCTCATTCCATCAGCAGCTGGGATAATAAACTCTATGTGTTCAAAAAATAGCAAGGGTGAATGAGACAGTAACTACCTCAACTGCTGCAGTCTGAAGCTACATCAGTATAATGAAGTTTGGGTGGAAATGAGCAGATACAGTGAAGATTTATCAGGTGTTTCTTTAAGAAGTTGGGATCACTGTGTCAGCAGATATCTCAGTCGATAAAAAGTTTTCTTTTCATGCATTAAATTAATATACAGCAACTCATCAAGGTCAATGACAGTTCTTGCTGCTTTTTGCATTTTATCTGTAATTATTAGAAAGATTAATTGTTTAAAATAATGCTCCTATAGACATCTCCTTTTTGAGTATTTTATAACCCTCTGTAGAGAGCTACCCTTAGTCAAGACTGAACTCCAGCTGATTCTAATGACATGATAACCTTTAAAAACAACTACTGTGACAAACTTTTATTATTAGTTGGGATTTCCACATTAGGAATTTCTCTGTGAAACTGACTTAAGTCAATTATAGCAAATAGGCTATGATCGGTACCAATATACATATCCATTTAATCAATTAGAATATTACTGAAAAGGCCATTTATTTTAGTAACTAAATTTAGTGAAACCCCTTTTATATATTAAATACACACAGACTGATGTTTTTAGGTCATTGCTTCTGTTAATTATAATGATTTTCTGCAGGCCATTAATGGAAACACATTTAAGATTAAAGTTTTACATGAGACCATTACAAAAAAGAAAAACTTTTTTTAGTACAGAAATGTAAGATTAATAAAAAGTAGGATCATATTTAAGATTAAAACCTGCCTACAGGTAGTTACTTTCAAAGGGTACTTTTAAACTGTCAAACCAGCCCCATCTGAATGCATATTGTAATTTAATGAGTATGACTGTATGTTTGAAAATCCATTAGCTTAAAACTGCAACACAAAAACACCTTATACATTATCTAAATTACTATTCTGATTGCTATCAACCTGAATTACTAAAATAATTTATTCTGATGCAGTTGCAAGTAGAGAGATTAAATCCAAAACCATCATCAGCTGAATACATGTTAGCGCAATGGTCATCCAAAACAATGTTGCCATTAATTTTTTTTAAGTACATATTGGTAAAAAAAAAAAACTGTCAAAAATAAACCGATGCCAGCTGACATTAAAAATAGTTCAAAAGTAAACATATTGATTGCTCAAGTTAATAAATAGTATATATAAAGCCCTTTTCACAGATAAAAAAATCACCAAGTTCTTCACAGTAAATACTGAAAAGATCTCTTATATTTTTACCTTTACATAAGGTAAAAAAACAAGATAAGAAATTCCTTTATTGACCCACAATGGGGAAATCCGTAATAAAAAAAGCAAAAAGTCAACATAAAAAGATGGTTTAAAACATAATGAAACGATTAAAAAAAACAATGAAGGAGAGGCAAGAGAACCCAGTAGTGCCCTATTAAAGGCCTGTTTCTAAAGGAATGTGTTCAACTGCTTTTAAAAGTAACAACAGTGTCTAGACAGCGTAAGGAGAAGGGCATTCCACAGCATGGGTACAACTACTTCAAAAGAGCGTTCCTTTTCATGTCAAACAAGGTTTTTGGACCACAACAGCCACTGCCCAGCAAACCTCAGACGGTGGGTTGGGGTGTAAAGCTGTAATCCATCATAAACATAACCCTAAATTTGACTGTCGATGCTATTGGGAATTGAGAACAAATGTTTTAAATGCGGATTTAGAAATTTGAAAACTTTTCCAGCTCTGAGTGAGATGAACAAAACCCTCTAAACTATATTTAGTGCAATATAAAATGAAATAGTGGACAATTTGAAAACTGGGATAAATAGGTGTTAACTTGGTCATTACAAAAATATAAAAACACATTGATCAATTCAGCAATTTTAACATTAAATTTTAACATTTCAGCTATTATTTTTCTTAGAGCATAAATGCCTATTTATATTTCTAATGGGGTAAATATTACATTTGACAATTTTCAGAATAATATAAATCAGCCTTCAGTAGATTTTTGGACGATAAAATAAAATTGAAATGATTAGTTGTTCAGAATCAGAAATATTTTAATAATCCCAGAGGGAAATTACTGAAGTGACCTAGATATAAGGAATTTGATGAGAACATTTTTATCTCAATTGGTTGAAACTTGACTCTGAATTGGCGCAAGCGATTTGAGACTTGACTGCAACTCGGCATAAACGACTTACACACTTCTGAAAATCTCTGTTCTCAAATGAGCTGAATTATTGCAGAATTAAATAATTTTAATTTTAATCTGTGTCTTCCTCTCTACAGATGCCAAGAAGGGCGCAACCAGTCACATCATTCACTATCAAGCCGTATGTATAACAGGTGAGTTAAATAATATATTGATAAACACAGATATGTGGCATTGAAAATAATGTGTTACTTAAAACCCAATGATGAGGCGACCTCATCCTGTCGGGTAAGCAACAGTACAACATTCAATGTTAAGATCTGGGTAGAGCTCATATTTGTGTAGCAGAACTGCGCTAAATAACTGCTGCTTGGTTGCTCAAGCTGAGTTCGGCTGTCTTTTTGTTGTTGTTTTTTTGCTTAGAGGGGACAGATCAGTCAACCATGCCCATGATAAGGGCATCTCAAAGGGCCATCGACAGCTGGAAAGGATTTGGGATGGTAAAGAGCAGCAATTTGTCGGCCCCGGCTGGCATCACAACTCCCCACGCTCATTCACCAACCAAAGCGGTACTAATGGTTATCCGACGGGACCCGGACAGAGCTATGACGACTGGCAGTATAATGTCAGCAACAATCTGGTGAGAACCGCCGACTGGGGAAACCTGTGTTTTAAATTAACAGTTCTTTTCTTGTCACTGCTAGCAAGGGGATCCTCGGTTGAATCGCGGTAGCAAAGAGTTGCCGTCCCCGACGGAGAGATGGGGTGCGTCAGACCACCACAGGAGCTTCACGGGCAGAATGGCAAACAACAGGCACGGACCTTGGAAACATCCAACCCCCCACCAGCGGAGAGAGCAGCTGCTCCATCACAGCCCACCCCCACAGTACCATCTAACTTCGAGGAACGGATGTCCACCCAAAAGGAAAAGAGACTCGGACCCTGATCAGGTAAATGAAAACACGCCTTTTTTTCCCCGGTTGAATAAATGTTTCCCACGTTTTCGTTTACGTGAAACAATATCCCCTGTTTCTCCATACAGTCATCTCATCTTGGGTCAAGGCATGTATCTCCACCTGCCCATGCCCCATCGTTGCCCAGCCACTACCGTTGCAACCAAGATGACAGACCGGGTCCCTGCCATCGCTCTGAACACAGGACCTCAGCATCACATCAACAGGTAAACTACACCAGTCAAGAAAAAAAAGAAAACTAAATCTAGATCCATTGCCACTGACATCAGTTATTATTTCTGGAACGCACCAGGAAACCTCTGAAGTGCGGATGGGAGGTCATGGGGTTAGTAGCTCAGAACCTCCCAACCAGAGTCTTGGCAGCAGACCACCACATTATGGTCACAAAGGGAAGGTCGAAGGCAAAATCTCAGCTTCACCAGCAGACCACACCCGTGTGCCTTACAGCCAGCAAAATCATCACTACCACCATCAGCGGCACACAAGCCAACAGAAAGTTCCACAGCACAACAAATCGCCACACCCCCTGGAGGAAAAGGACTTACGGAGTCATCATCACAAGCAAAGCACAGTAAGAGATAAGAATTTTAAAATCAGCCTCACAATTCTAAAACAGCACACAATTTATTCAACAATCAACTTAAATCTATACTTTTCACATTTCAGGAAAACAAGCGCTCTCATTCAAGGATCAATTCAAAGGATTCAGCCCTCTGCAAAAACTCTGGTGCCGCCAGTTCCCCCTGTTCATCCCCTGTCTGCAGTCCTAAAGACGGTCGTTCCACTTCCAGCAGTCCCGGTGCTCCCTCCAGTCCGTCCTCATTCACCATGACCAGCTGCAGGAAAGATTCAGCAGACGTTCAACCACGCCCTCTCAACGAACAGCAGAAATCCCACGCGAGTCCCAGTCACATCCACAGACCTAGCCTGACATCCACCGCATCACATGTGTCTCGTTCCGGCTCGAAATCCAGGTTTTCAGATCCCAAACACAGGAAGACCTCAGTCTGTTCACGACAATCTCCTGTCGCCAGGCCAAGACCGAGCAAGCCTGAGAAAGGGACGGAGGATCTCAGAAAAACCGAGAGCAAACACAAGAACAAGCTCATGAAAAAGGAGAAACGGAGTGAAGTCGCAAATGGAAATGACGAGGAAAGAAAAAGAAGGAAGAAAAGAGAAGAGAAAAGCATGGATGAAAAGAAAAGAAAGAGAGATAAATCACTTAAAAAGGACAGAAAGTTGCGTTTGAAATTAAAAAAGATTAAAAAGGAAAAACTTTCTTCCTGCTCCGCTTTCCCTCTTCCAGAAAATGGCAGAATGAGCGAAGCGGAGACAACATCTCTGTCAGCAGATGATCAAAGCCAGTCACCCCTAAAACACAAGATCAGGGAGAGGAGTGAACAAGTCAAAGGAACACTGGACAAGTCGTCCACTGAAACCCCTAATGCTAACTGCACTTCCCAGCATCCACCTTCAAAGTCCAGACAAATTCTTGAAGAGAGCAGTTTTCCCACAGAAGTACCAAAAAATGGACACGCCACAGACTCTATATCAGACTCTGTCAGTCTCCCTCAGAGCAGGAATGACACGTCGTATTCAGAAGATGGACCAAAATTCAACTCTGTTCAAATATTCCCTTCAATCTTACTCAATGCCTCAGCGGCTCTCAGCAGCATGTGCTCCATCGGGTCAAACCAGGCACTTCATGGCAAAGAAGAGAAGAAGGTGGGAGTTCTCAATGCTCCAGACCTTCAGCCCGAGGCTGTGCTGGGTAATCTCAGTGACACGGGGGACAACCATGCAAACACTCCCCCCGTGCTCAGCTGGCAGGGCTCCCCTGTTTCAGATTTTGAAGAAGACGAGGAAGAGCTCAAGAAGGGTGTAATAAGTAGACCTGTTCTGCAGCCCAGCCCCACTCAGTGCTTGTCTCCTCTCCCTGTAGATAGTGAATGCAACGACGATTTGGATCCTTGTAACAGTGAATCCAACGGCTATTCCCACGACAGCCCATCCGAGTTCTGTGATTCACCTTGTGAAATCCAAGAAGTTGTCAAGGAAGACAAGGAAGAGCAGGCAAGCAGGAAAACGGCTGGCTTGCTCCTCAATGAGCTCCATCAGCATAAGGCGGGGTTGGATGATGTCTTCAAGAGCCTGGCCACCTTCCTCGAAGGCCAGAGGGCGTCATGCCGCGGTGGTCCTTTTGGAGGGGCCTCTTCTAGAGGGGTAAAGTACTCATCGTCCTTAACAGTGGCGTCCCAGATTCACTGTGATGAGAATCAAGATCCTTCCCGCAAATCGACTCCCACGGCCTTCTGCGAGTCTAATAGTCAGTCACCTCCGGATGCTACCTCGGACTCACTTTTAAAGTTCCACGGTCTGCCATATCGAAAAGATCCGGTCGCTCATCCCAAGGTGCAGGAGAAGCAGGAAGAGACTGAGAGCTCCTCAGATGACAACCAGACGGGAAAGAATAAAGAGAACCTCCGGGAGAGAACGGAGGGCTCTCTGAGTGCAGAGTTGAGAGTGACCACGACTCATACAGCCTCGTTCACCAGTGTCATTACCGTCTCCACCAAGGAAGGGAGAGAAAACAGGAAAAAGTCCAAGCACGCCGCTGCAAAGAGGAAGAGAAAGCATAAGGATGAAGGAAGAGACGGAATCATAAAGAAGAAGCTAAAGAAAAAGGAAAGGAAGGTCAAAACTAAAGCGAGTCATATAAAGGATGTGCACAAGATGGATTTTTCCTCCTCAGTATCAGTCATTTCCAAAAGCTCCACCAGACCTCTCGCAGACAGTATGAAAGGCCAAATTCCTCAGGAAAATCAAACAGCATATGGCAAAGACATTAAGAGGGTCAAATTGGACACTGGGGACACCAATGTAAAGATGGAAGTCAGTGAGGTAGGAAAGAAGGCAACCACAGACACCAACACCTCAAACACAGGAACCTCAGCTGTAAGAATCAGTACATCAGGTCAGTCAGGTGCTAACACGCCGGCGAGCAAACCCCCCTGCTCCAATGGTCCAGTGGACCCCCTGAAACTTAAAGCATTGTCCATGGGCTTGGAGCTTAAGGAGCTAAAGGTTGTCCTGGTCAAAATGGAAAGTGCTGGAAGACAAACGTTTAACATATCAGAGCTGGAGGAACAAAGGATCCCAATGTCCAAGCTCAGCATTGAAAACACAGCGTTTGAAGTGGTCAGAGCATGCAAGTAAGTGGTATTCGCCAAAGTCCTTATGTGCTGTTGAGTAGTTTTCAGCGGTGTTGTTTATGGACTTCTGTTGTTTCTGCCGTGTTTTATTCAGGGGGGCAAGAGTGGAGGGGAAATTCAAGGAGTCTTACCTCCTTCCCTCGTTCTGTGTAAAACCTAAAATTGCAATTGACATTCCCATTCCACGCGAAAAGCTGAACCCGCCCACGCCGAGCATTTATGTGAGTGCCCTCTAATTAGTGTCCTCGTGTCATTGTCTTCTTATTGCTAAGTAAAAAAAAAAAACAACATCCACAAACATGTTGTCTGAGTTAAATGCAACCTTGGAGAGCTTTGTTTTCACTTGCAAGTTTCCTTTCTGCCTGTGTTTGATTTTGATTTGACTCATTGTTGGGTCAGGTTTAGGAAGCACCCATATTTTTTAGCACTAATTCTTCTACTTCTGATAAAGTACAAAAACGTGTCTGTAAAGTCTAGTAAACGAACTCAGTCAGGTTGAAAAACAAATCATCATGATACATGAAAACAGGCTTTTATTTTTTAAATGCATGTGTGTTCCAACATTTATAATTGTACTCTTCTGTTTCTGCAGCTGGAGAGCAAGAGGGATGCCTTCTCTCCTGTTCTGCTTCAGTTCTGCACAGATTCCAAAAATGCTGTAACGGTCATCCGAGGCTTGGCTGGCTCCCTCCGCCTTAGTAGGTTTCAGCTTCATTCCATTCTTCATAAAGTGCCAATGCGATAAAAACAGAGACAGATGTAGGTTTGAGACTCTGTCTCTAATCATTTGGTAATTAACTATACGCTCTGTTTTCTTTTTTTTTTTCTGTAAGATCTGGGTCTGTTTTCCACCAAGTCGCTGGTGGAGGCCAATTCAGACCATGCTGTGGAAGTGAGAACTCAGGTTCAGCAGCCTGCTGATGAGAACTGGAACCTGAACGGCTCTGCACAAACATGGCCCTGCGAAAGCAGTCGATCTCACACCACTATTGCCAAATACGCCCAGTACCAAGCCTCCAGCTTTCAAGAGAGCCTAGAGGTAGATATTGTCTATACTAATAAGCTGTTATTTTATTACAGTTAGAACAAAGAAAACAGATTTATAGTCATTTCATTTTATGTATGGTGACAATCTATTTTGTTGGACTCTTCTCTTCAACTTATCTAGACACAACTTTTTGACATGAGACTTTCAACACCAAGGCCCAAGGTTGTCGAGTTTCTAATCTAACAGATTAGTACTGGAAATGGGTTTACCATGGGTTTTACCCAACTCCTTACCTAGCTCAAAGAAGTGTACGACCCAACCAAAAATGAAGACCTCAACTTCCTTTTCTTTAACACAGAAGGGAATACATTTTTCACCCCAATAGGTTTTGTAAATTATCTCACTTACAAAAGAACAGCCTCAGTTAAGTATTTTATAAGTGAAAAGCATGACATAGAACTTGGTGGAAAAAAGCCTTTTTTCTTGTACATGGTCACCAGTTTTGCACACATTTTAAGATGGATTTTGGCTTTATAGAAATTCTCTGAATTGATTAACGTGACTCTTCCCAAGCCCCTTGTAGCCACTTTGGTAATATTTGGGGTTTTATGACACTTTTTTTGTATGTGTGTATTTTTATTTTTTTGGCATAGTAAAGAAAGATCTGATTTTTGGTCCATTGGTCCCTAAATGTGATGCAGTCATCCCAAATTCTTACCGAGAAAATTACCCAAAAGCACAATGGTTCCACCTCCATGCTTGACTGTGGAGATAATGTTATTTTTCAAACCTTGCTCCATGTCTAACTATTCCAAGCTCCTTCTGGTGTAACTGCTCATGCAATTTTCTTTACCACCAAGATTGTTAGTGACAGTCAGCTATGTGCTTGGTGCCAAGCACATAGTGCCAAGCAGATTTGGCCACACCCCCAAATCTGGCATTCTTTCCTTCGTCTCCATGGCATTCATCAGGGTAGCCCCTCATCCTAGTTCTCAATTGTCCATTGGGTCAGACCAGAATGTAGGTTGCCTGATTGTTGCGTTCTTCTTTAATACAATTTTTTGAGAATGTTGGGTGAGACAAATGGTGATTGTCATCTTGTGGTGGACGTCCTTTTTTTTATCTGCACTCTTCTTTTGTATTTCTTGCTATGGGTAGACCTGTGGCTAAATGTTGTGTACTAGTAGTCTGTTGGCCTCAAAAGCCAGCCCCTCTTTGTCTGAGACTGTGTCAAAACTTGGAACAAGTTCTACTCAACAAAGGCTGAATCAGAGTATTCTCCTCTGTTCTTTATGTCATTTCTATTCTTTCCTACAGAGTGGCTCAAGCTTATGCCAGACATATTGATTTTGGTCTTATCTGACCACATCGCTTTTTTCCAAACCTTCTCTTAATCATTGGAAACCTAAAGGGGACCTTTACATGTGTCTTCTATAGCAAGGGGATCAAAGATTTCTATCCATTACTCTTGGGTTAGTTTGAGGCCAATGGTATCCTTCAGGACTGTTGTCCCAACTGCCTTCAGATATTTGACACCTGCCATGTAGTTGTGATCTTGTCCCTCATCCGTTTCATGATTATCCTTACATGCTGCTCCAGACTGTGGCCTACTGGTCATTTATATTTTCCTATTTTACACCAATTTTTGGCTCCATCCAAATACCTCTTTTTGGGTAAGAACTCTTTAGTGGAAGTGCATCAGCGGTTGCCATTGTAAGTGCTGCCTGAATAGTGCTGTCAGTAAGGAACCTCACAATGTCCCTTATGCTAAGGAGCTATAAGGAATCCCCCAATCCTTTGAACAGAGTGCACACTTTGTAGTTCCTTTTTCCGAAGGCTGTAAGCCCGGATTTGACTCACATCATTCATGTGGGTTTCCGTCACGCAAAGACGTCAGAGTTAAAGGCTGTCAGAAATCACGCCTGAAGCTCCTGTCCTCTCCACGATAGAGTTATTGCTGTGACCCCATGAAAGGTCAAGGAAAAGGAGCTAGGAGCTATGGTAAAGGGTTTTCAGATGGAGCCTTTACTTTCATACCAAGCTCCTTGGTGATGGTCTTAGCCCATTCCAACCTTGTGCAGCTCCAGAAAAATAAAAACAAGAATTATCCTTTGATAGCTTATTGGTTTTGTCCACAGTGATGGGAAAGTTACAGTAAAAGAAAGTCACACCTACTGCAGGATGTAAAGAATAAGAAGTATCTGTAAATGATTGATGGTTATCAGTCTGGCACGGGGGCCAGGAACCAAGGAAGCCTGAATTCTACAGGATTGCCAATCAAATATTTTTTTTCTCTTAATGACTGAATGGGATTCTATTGGTTATTTTTCTCTTATGTGTCTGTTTGTTCAGGTTCATTTTCTGCCTTTCCACATTAAAATTAGATTGTTGTGAAGTTTAGTGGCTGTTGATTTAATTGTACATAGAACTAACAAAGTCCTCTACCTGATCTAGTCAAAGTTGTCGTTTCGACTTAAAGATCCTGCTCTAATCTTTAAGTCGTTTGTGTTGACATGTTAAAGGAGGAGAAGGAAAGCGAGAATGAGGAAGAAGAGGAGGAAGAAGAGAAAACCTCAGACTCGTTAGCAACCACAAAAGCTGCTCTGGCGTTACCCAGCAGTAAAGTCAATCCCAGCTCAACGACAAATAAAGCCAACTCAACTTCTTTCGTCAAAGCCCAGCTGGCTAATTCCATCAGCACTCCCAGGTTAGCAAACAATCCTGGTTTGTCTGTGTAAAGAAATCCCTGCTGAGCAAACAATATACATCTCAGATTCCCTCCCCCTCCCCACAGCCCAGAGCAGAAAGCAGTCGGAAAGATCATTAAATTCGGGACCAACATTGATCTCTCTGACCCTAAAAGGTGAGGCAGTGTTTTTGAAAATTCAGCCAAGCTCATGGTGGATCGCTGCTACATCACGCTACGAGCCATGATAACGACATCATTTTTATTCCAAGGTGGAAGCCCCAGCTGCAGGAGCTTCTGAAGCTCCCTGCTTTCATGCGAGTGGAATCCACCAACAACATGCTCAGTCTCGTCGGTCACACCATCCTGGGCATGAACTCCGTGCAGCTGTACATGAAGGTTCCAGGCAGCCGCACTCCAGGTCAGTGTGTATATAACCTCAAAGATACTTGGGTTTTTAAAAGATGAGCCGAGAAATTGGCTGCTGGCTGGAGCTTTTGATGCTTGACTGGCCCGAAATGGTGATTAACCAAATGGAAACCCAAAGCACTGATCTTGTGTCGAATCAGTAAATGCACCATATACAGAGGTGTAAAGAGGATTCACGTTTATTACTCAGGTAGAAGAATATATACACTAGAGTTTAAAAAACACTCCTGTAACAGTTAAAGTATCAACTGGACTTTCTTTTGTTCAAGTAAATGTTTAAAGTTATGGATTCAAAACAACTTAAACTTTAAAAGTAGAAGTAATGTAAGGGGAAAAAATGCTATAAAGGACAAAAACTTAGGCCGCACCACAGGGGCCTATAGTGCAGTACCCCACCCACACCCAAAAGGAAAGTCCATAATGACTATATTGTTATATTAAGATGTCAATGTTGAAAATTTAGGATGGACTAGGCTTGTTGTTTCCCCCAGATTGATACTTATAAAAAAATAAAGCCTTTTAGAACAATACAGATATATTAAAGAGCATACAGTATATCTGTACTAATGAGCATTAACATGACTAGTCGCCTGTATTGTAATGGTCCAAAATGTCAAACTTCAGGCAATTTATCAATAACCTTTACTGAAATTCAAATGTACATCCAAGATTAGCTGTCGGAATCTGTAAGGGCAACGGATGTAAGCAACAATGGACAAGAAAATTTAGGGCAGGCTTTGTACCAACTACCCTCGTAGGGTCGTCTACAGTAGACAGTGCTGTCAAAATGAAGGATTAATCCAAGTGATTGATGAAAAAAATAAAAAAAATCCTAATAATCCTAATTGTTACCTTGATATGTACTTTGTTCAGTTTTACAGCTCATGGCGACAACATCAACCTTTTTCCTTTCCTTTTTTATTTTGGTTGGTTGGCAAACAACTTGGTGCATTACTGTCTCCAACTGCTATAAAGCAAAAAAAAATTTTTTTGGTCATGTTTTATTTTTTCAGATACCTATGTCCTATAACCTGTAAGATTATGCTGCGACTGTTGTTCACAGGGATGCAGAGAGAGAGAGACAGAGAGAGCTCTACCGTTGTCACAGTCTGCCGTGATCATCTTATCGAGACAGTGACATTTTAATTTTTTTGCGCAAAATAGATAAAGATTAGTTGTTATGTGTTGTGTTCTTAAACCTTAAAGAGAAATAAGAATCTGCTCGGATCACAGTCGGCAGGTCAGAGATTTACAGAGCCGTCAATCAGAAAGTGGCCTGATAACTGGTGCATCTCCAGATTTTAGACATGGAATTTTTTTATTTTTTGGTGGGGTGTCAGTAAAAGCCTTTCACTTTTCATCAGGGCATCAAGAGAACAACAACTTCTGCTCCGTCAACATTAATATCGGGCCTGGAGACTGTGAGTGGTTTGCAGTCCATGAACACTACTGGGACGCCATAAACAAATTCTGTGACAAGTGAGTATAAAATTCAATCAGCAAGTTCAGCAACAATATCTGAAGACTAATTTGCTGTCTGGTGGACTTCTTCCAACAGGCATGGAGTAGACTACCTTACGGGGTCCTGGTGGCCGGTCCTGGAGGATCTCTACAGCTCCAACATCCCTGTGTACCGCTTCATCCAGAGACCGGGGGATCTGGTGTGGATCAATGCCGGGACTGTTCACTGGGTTCAAGCTGTGGGCTGGTGCAACAACATAGCCTGGAATGTGGGGCCTCTCAATGGTAATTTAGAAAAGAGGAGACGAGGGCTGTTCATTTGAATAACCTCTGTCAGCTGCTTTTTGATATATTTTATTATTATTTCTGTCTCCGCAGCATACCAATATCAGCTCGCCCTGGAGCGCTTTGAGTGGAACGAGGTGAAGAAGGTGAAGTCCATCGTTCCCATGATCCACGTTTCATGGAATGTGGCCCGCACCATCAAGATCACAGACGAGGACACCTTCAAGATGATCAAGTAGGACGCTTGTGGCTGTGAATATCTCCGGAGGTGGATGGATGTTTGTTCATATCGTCCCTCTCTCTGCGCTCCCCTTTCTACCCAGACACTGCCTCATGCAGTCAATCAAGCACATCCAGATTCTGAGAGACCAGCTGGTGGCTGCAGGAAAGAAAATCTTTTACCAGAGCCGTGTGAAGGATGAGCCCGCCTATTACTGTAACGAGTGTGATGTGAGTCCCTCTTCTGTCTCAGCCATTCCTCGTAAAGGGATAGTTCAGGATTTTGATCATCCTACCTTGAGCTGGGATCTGTCTTTGTGTTCTTGTTTAGTATAAATCCAGATCCTTTAGTCCCAGAGGCTGACGCTAGCGGCTATTTTGGAGGGACCGAGACCAAATCAGGTCTCCACTGATCTAAAACGACGCTGATTTCAAACATGTCATAATGATTATTGTGGATTCTATGATATAAATCTTCAAACCATCATTATGTTTGCATTGGACAGTTATATGTTCAGAAGCTGCTGATATTTACATGAGAAATGGAGGCAGCGAGAAGTGCACCACAGATGATCTTTTTGTGTGAGACTGTCGCATTATGAGAGTTAAGAGAAATTGCAGCGGAGTTGATAGAAGAGTCATGATAAAAGGGTGCATCACAAATGAAGCACTTACGGCAAACACAGGAGGCACGGAGTCTGACAATATAAAGGAAGCCAGTAATGCAAGGGGAATGGCAACAGGCATGGCAATGAAGTGATCTGGCAAGGATAGGGCTGAAAAATGAAGCTTAAATGGTGGGGAGGTTGATTACTGGAATGCAAAACAGGGGGGAAATTGCTCACAGATTGCAGCTGTGGGAGAAAGTCGGCAGTTGTGGGTGAATTGAGGAGACTGGCTAGGGAATGACACTAACTAAACCAAAGTCCATAAGAATCATGAAAAAAAGGCGTTCTGAGACGGGAACACGTAGCATGTTTTTGATCAGAGTAACTGATATAAAAATTAGACTAAGTAAAAAGGAAAAAAAATTGTGGCCGTTTAAAATTAAGCTTTCTGTGTGGATAATGATTGGTTAACATTTGCATAAACTGTAATGATGCTTTCATGACTGCAGTTGGTTTAAGACGATATGAGTCTGGTTTGTTCTTTGTCCCTCTCAGCTGGTTTAGTTTGCAGTACCAACCTAATAACCGGCCGATGCAAACATGAAAATAGTTGGAAGGTTCATACAATAGTCTTAGCATAAAACACAATGACATTTTTGAGGTTACTGGAATAGCTGTTAGTTCTAGGCTCTAGAAGCAAATAAATAACCAACCAATGCAAATGATGATTTAATATGAAAAAATGATTCAACTAAACCAGTGCGTTTATTTTTGAACAATCTCTATTTAAAATAGAAGTCTGCGTTTGTCTAGGCTGCTCTTGGACTATCCGTTATCTGCAGCGTCTGGGACCAACTGATCTGGATTAAGAATAAAATATTAACTTGCATATCATTTTTAACAAGACATCACTCTAACAATCCAGAACTATCCCGTCAATGTCTCACCAAAAAGATGCAAACCTGAGTACCAAACCTGTCCCTGTACAGGTGGAGGTGTTTAATCTGCTGTTAGTAACCAGTGAGAACAGCAGTAAGAAGACCTACGTGGTGCACTGTGAGGACTGCGCTCGAGCTAAGAGCTCATCCCTGGCGGGGGTTGTGGTGCTGGAACAGTATCGGATGGAGGAGCTGATGAAGATCTACGACAGTTTTGTTCTGGTCAGTATCTCTTGTAAGAAACAGAGACATAGTAAAATTCCTCCAACAGTCATCTTTACTTACAGGTAAGTACCAATGTTGGCAAACGCGGGTCACATTATAAAGTTACAGTTTTAAATGCTTTTGCTGCCTTTCTAAATAGCAGTATTTAAAAGACGTTCTGGCATTAAACAAACCAAGTGATGAAAAATGTTTAGGGGTTATTTTATTCCCGCATTCTTAAGGAGTGCAACATCACAGGGCCATCCGTGCCAATTCAAAATCTGCTACATATTGATTAGAGGAGTCCTGCTGGCAAGCTAATGCTTACCTACCTGCCTCCCTTTTTAGTGAGGGCAGAAAGATAAATGACTTGTGTCAGCCACACTGGTACAACAACGTATTGTCAAGAACTCCAGCTTAGCTATTAATGTCATTGCAACACTCATGCTTGTGTGAAGGTTCATACCAGATGCCTCAAAGCCACCTATGAACAATGTCTTTATTATCTCTATAGTAATAACTGAAGTAGAATTTGTTAAAGTAATTTCCTATTGCAGTCCTTAGAAAACGTTTTTGACTGTCCTTGTTGTCATAATAGCTATTTAGGAATGACGGTTTGTGATCTAAATCGTTTGAACTATAGACCTACTTCCATGCTCGTTTCCCACTGAACTTTTTTTTCCCCACATGCCAAGGACTGTATTGGGAGACATATGTGAATACCCTCCAATCTTTCTGTAAAAAAAAAAGGGGTGGGGGGGGGGGTTGTTAGCGGGTTTAGCCCCAGGTAGTTCTGTGCGCCCCAGTGTACCGGCTTCTGGTGGAGGATGTCAGAGTAGATCTTGTCAAAGCTGCTATACCAAAACCTGAAAAAGTTTTCACCGTAATAATTTTACAGCTTAAAGTTCTTTAAATGAGATTAACTAGGAACAGACCGTTAGTGAAACCACCTCTTTCGCTACCTGTTGCTGTTCATGGCTGGTCAGCTGACTAGAAGAAGACTATTACTATGGAAACGGGGTCTCTTTTAGTGTTTCTGCATTGAAAGTTATGGTGTGCAAACTAAAACAAAGCCACCCTTCATTCCTATTGAAGTAGAGCTGTTTTAAAACTATAGTTGGCTAGCTGTTACCAGCATGTCCTCAAGCAGTCGACAGCAACTTATGTCGGAGCAGCTAGCTCAACTGGCTAGCTGCTAAAATCTGCTTGTTGCACTTGTGTTACTCTATAAAGACAAAACTTCTAAACGGTATAGCATCTGGTTTGCTGTTGCATCTTCATTCAATAATCATGTACAATCATGGTAAATTATTGTATACTCTATCATTTCTAAGCCATAAATACATAGCCTACTTCTAAGAAAAAGCTCAAATTTAAATGTTTGAGAAAGATTTGTACACGCCAAGTGCCTTAGATACATATGTAAGCAATGAGTGAAACACTCGAAACTTTAAAGGGAGTGTACTTCCATTTTGCTTGTGTACTAAAAAAATCATTAGACAATCATGAGTTAAAAGACTTTGAGTAATCTTTCACCATTCCTATGATTATGTCTTAACTGAAGAATATTCATTTACATAATACAAATAGTTTGTTTACATCAGAATGTAATTTCTCCTGGCCATTTTGTTTGCTGATATCCCCACTTTAAAACAGCCTAACCATGGGCTAAACATTTGCTCGTTATCCGTTTCTTTCATAATTACAGCTAGGGACTGTTAACTTCTGACCTCCCTGTAAGCTGTAAATAACAACCCTCATTTACTCCTCTTCTATTTTGGCAGTAGGAGGAATATGTAAAATCTCCAGTGTGATCTTTCAGATCAGTGTTTTCTTTGGCCAACCAAGAATTACAGTGTCCCACTGGAGACTTGCTCCTTGTCATTTTCCTAACTCTCTCCCATCATTTCCTGTCATGTCTCAAGATGCATAATCGGGGTATTGAATTCCAGCCTGAAACAGTGTCAGCCCATAGTAAGACCATCCATCCTTACGTCCCTCCACCCATCCACCCATCCATTCATACATCCATCTTGCCCTCCAATGCTCTCCGTCTGCTTGTTGCAGGGGGCCTGCTGCCTATCTCTAGCAGATATTGGGTAAGAAGTGAGATGCACCCTGGACAGGTCACCAATCCTTAATGTTCTATTAGATTAATATATATGTCCCCTTGATCCATAGAAGTCTGTATTCACTCTTAGCCGAAAAACCTTTCCATTCCTGTGCTTGAATGTGGAGATGGTGTATTTTGGCAATACACAGCATTTGTCTTATATAAGAACAGGGGGTCAAGTTGATACGAAAAAGCTACATTCTGATCTCCACTTAACACAGCGCTTGCCAAAAAAAAAAAAAAAAAAGGATGTTAATGAAAAAGGTGGGGGATAGACCCGCATAATGGCTTATTTTTCCTTGTGATCGTGTACATATAAATGGTTCAGAGAACACTTGAAAGTAAATGTGGTCAGATGAAACCTACAAACCGGCATTTCGGAATACGTCTAAACTGCCTTCTTGGGGAAAAAAAGAAATACCCTGAGGAGCAGCATCCCTACGGACAAGCTTGGAAGTGACAACCTGACGTTGTGGGGATGTTTTCTGATAAGGATACATGAGGACCTAAGCATCGTGTGAGGCCAATTTACCAGGCCAAGTACCATGACATTTTGAACAAGAACCTTCTTCTCGCAGCCAGACCTCTGAAGACCGTGTTTTTCAAAGTGGGGGACCTCAGAAAATGGGAGTGAAAATAAAAAAAAAATACACAAAAATAATAAAATAGAATCTAATTATTAGGATAATCGTAAAATATAATTTCATATATTTTTATTATAAAATATAACTTGTATTCATTATTCATATTGAGATGAAAACTAGGAGGATTTAAAACTGAACTTTGAGGCTTCTCCCCTGTCTGTAAGAAATAACTATCCCACCTTGGCTCACAGGGCACTGAAATTCAACAACTTTCAGTACTTGTGTGAGTCTGTCCTTTTAACATTAAAAAGGTACTCCAAACAATGCATAGAACACATTTACTCTTGGTAAATAACTTGCATATGGCACTGACAGACAATAATCCCATCCCTCCCACTACACACAAAAGTTGAGGGAGGTTTGGGTTATTTTGGTCTGAACTTACCATCAACAGTTTCTTGAAAAGTTTGTTGTTCAGTGGGAATATAATAGTGCTAAAAATACAATAGTTAATCATCTGATGCTAAACAAGTAATTATGGAACAGTGAGTAAAAGTAAGAAAAACATTATAAAAGTGGATTTTTCTTTACAAATATTGTTGCATTGTCTGTGGATTTGCAAAAATGGTCCCCGGTCAGAATGTAACGCTGTTTAGGGGGATATGACAGAAAAGTTTGGGACAAGAATTTAGTCAGTTTCTTTGCCAACCTTGTCCTTTTAGTTGGAGATCAGATACTTATTTATTTCATGACATGCAATTGAATTTGCAACTTTAAAATAATGTCGTTTGTTTGAATTTGAGGATGCCGTATTCATATAAAATGAAACTAATTTAAAATCGGAGACTCTTTGTAACAGATCAACTTATACAATCAGCAATGGATCAAAATGCTTTTTTTTACCCACTGCATTATGAACCAGCCGTGAAACCTCGCTAATGCTCAAAAATGTAACAAATGTCTGTCGTTGAGTTATCAGATACAGTATATTTCATGCAGGGCAGTTTTTGTTCTGAGCTCTTCCATCTGACCCCTGGTCTCTTCTCTGTTCTCTCCACTCAGACCCCTCCGCCTCCTTCAAAGTGAGGACTCCACCACCTTTCTCAGCCATAACCAAAACTCTAACGGCAGCACAAAAGTTGTCTCCGCAGCGGCCCGCTTCAGCAAACGCTCTCTCAATCAGCCAATCCAGTTTACTCAGTATTGTTTACATCACACAATAAGGTTTGGATACTCAGCCAATCCAACTCTAGCTCACCGTCTTCCCCATGCCAGCTGCAGATTGGACGTGTGTTTTGAAATAGAATGACTAGACTGGTTTTTTCTCACAAAAAGCATTTAATATGAGTTTAAAAAAAAATTGTGAGCACTGATACCACTGAAAATCAGGTTATATATGTTCAACGGACACTGCTGTGATTCAAAAGCGTCTAGTAGCCGGTTCTATGTATTGATTCAGGTACTTTTATGCAAATTCAGTAGAACTTTTGTACACCAATCTAGTTATTCTAAATGTCCATGAATTTGCTGTGATTCTATTGTACCAGCAGGGGAAGTAGCTGATTGTCACGTTCGGCATGGTGTTGGTTTCTGTTTTTAATTGTTTTGTTGCGGTATTCAGGTAAACTGATCTTTGTAATTCCTGTATGTAAACTCTTTGAGGTGCTATACCAATCCTATTTATTCTCATTAGATACTTACAAAGTTTTACCAGCCTAGAAGTACACCACATTGGCCTTGTGAACAGTATTTAGAGGTAATTAGCTGACGAAACACATACAAATGAGGTTTTTACGTAAGTTCTAGCAAATGAAATTAAAATCTTTCTCAGTTTCTCTAAAATACGGGTTTACTCGAGGACTAATATGGCTTCACTCTTAGTTGGAAATCAGCTGTGAGGAGGTAGAATTGGACTTTTTATTGTGTTCGCTTTTTAACAAGTCTAGCAAAAATGATGGCTATCGAGATTTGTATGATACACACCAAGAAAACCGACATGCGGTCGTCATTTTTACTTTTTAATGGGGAATATAAGAGTCCCAGTTTTATACCTCTTTTACTGAAATGTTATTGTTTGTAGGTAACAGAGAAAATAAAGAATTGTAAATTGTGAATGAACTTATGGGAGACACAGTGGTGTGCATAGACGGAGACAAAGAGCAGGAGATGGGGAGGGGTTAAACATTGATGTTTATATGAGTGAAATGAAACTTAAAGTAAGATGTGCAAATATATAACTAATCGTAATCTTCTAATGCAAAAACCCGGAAATGCCAAACTGAAGAACAGATCCTGATTTTCCATCCTGGCCTGTACCTCTGACCTGGTGAAATTCAGCTCCACGCACTGCCAAAAGCTAGATTTACTCAGATGTAATTATTTAATCAACAATAATTTGTTGCTCTCTTTTAATCTAAAGTTCTGACTTGCATGGTATAATTACTGCCATTACACATTAGTATCAGTTTGTAGGTGGTTGAGGAGAATAAACAGCCCTAGCTAAATGAAATGCAGATGAGGTTGAATTAGGCCTGATGGTAGATATATTCAGGATTTTAACCAAAGGAAGATTATTTACACTAAATCAAATCTATTTAGAAATGTCAATCTTTGATCACTTAAATGGATAGTAGTAAAGATTTCTCCCTTTCCTTTACGTAACACAGTTTTGTTTTTCTATTCACAATGTCTAGACTAAGAATTTTTATTTTTACTTTTTTTTTGTAATTCAAAACCTGTTCAAGTCAATTAAGGTTAGGCATTTGCCAACTTAGTTCCAGTTCCATATTGCAGTCTCTCAGTTCAGGTTTTCTTGGCAGTGACGGACATTCTGTCCAAATCTGTGTTTCCAATGGTCGGCATCTATTTAACTCTCCAACATGGGCCGGACAGCCACAAACTTTCTAGTTTGTTTCTCAAGACATGACTCGACACACACAGCTGCTGTCTTTAACAAACTCCTCCTGTTGGCCCCTGGTGACTGTTTTCAGGCGTCGCAGCCTATTGATGTGCTAAGCTAAGGTTAGCAAGTTTGCTCTCTGTTTATGTATGACTTGTTGATCATTTTTGGCTCGTAACATACACCAGTGCAGTTCCATTTAGTCTATTTAATCATGCTTGGACAAGACTTGCACAATACCTTCTCCTTCATAAATATATTGACTTCAGTGTCTCATGGCCACAATCCCTGTACGCACCAGAGCAGCTCAGATGGCAGCAGCCAGTACAGTCAGTTTTTTGTTGTGAACATCTGTGTAAATGGTGTCAAAAAGCATTTGTTATGGACAACCTAAATTCCTTAATGAAGTTTTACAAGCCGTGCACACACAAAAAAAAGGCTGTGATTTTTTTTGTTTCCCAACACTGGCCATGATAAATGAGGTTACACAGATCTCTAGTAAACACTATGGATGTAGCAAGGATAAGAAGGATACAAAGTTGAGTGTAATCAGGGACCTGATTTATACCATCTGTTTATCGGAACTAGTACAGAAATATCAGAGTATTGCAAATCAAGATGATTTCAAGATAAACACGTCTTCTTGTTTTGTGATTACAAAAAGGTAAATGTGACGTGAGCAATGATTCGTCTTTTTTGTTTTTTTGTTTTTAAAATCCATTGGAAACTCAGCTTGTTGGTGCTCTCTGACCGTGTTTGAACATGCTCTTAAATGGTTGGTATTGTGCATATTGATACAAAGACCCAAGTATGTGAAGGAAGATTCATTTACTCACAGAACTGGAATTAGTATATTGCAATGGAGGAGTGGTATCACTGGTATAATAACGATTATGATGACCTGCCCTCAAATGCCATGCTTCAGGGCCCAGCTCTGACCTCATCAGTCCGTGCACACCATTTTCTGTACATACTTTATATGCTTCAGGATCATTAGAACACGTGTAATTTTGTTTTGAATTAAAAAAAAAAGAATCGGCTTTCTTGATGTCATTTGGTTGCTGTTGTTTTGGTTTTTAGTTGGTATATTCTAATACATGCTGAAAATATCCTGTTTCACTCTAGTTTAAAGTACTGCGATGGGAAAGTTCCTCCTACTTTTATACCTCTTTTTGTTGTCGTTTTTTTTGTTATTCTGTTTTTCTTTTTTTTTTTGGATAATCAAGAAAATGATAAATTGTAAATGGTGACATTATTTATACTGTAAATGGTGGTTTGCTTATATATTTATTGCATATCAAAGGATACTTCACTTGATAAGGGGCTACAAGGTATTTTAAAAGTGTAGTATGGTCATAGTGTGTGGATAGGGGAAGTGCAATCAGGGGGGCAGTTTAATATTCATGGTGCTAGACCCCTACTTGCCTCGGTGCCCCCTCATCAAACAGCATATATTGTATGGACATAAGATTCAACTCAACTCCACCATCTGGTGCTTAGAACCATTTCAGTTTACTGGAAATTGAATGATGTCTTTGTACTGTAACTAAGAGAACAATACAAGATTTTTTTTCTTTTGTACTTTACTTCCATTGTATGAAATGCATAATCTCGTGTGGCATTAGTGGTTTTATGATAAGCATTAGCTGTAGTTGTTAACTCTTGACACTTTTACAGAGACTCTTAGGGATGTGACTTTTATTGGCTTCGAGGTTCCTGGTGTCTTGTCCTCATTAGTACTTTTTGGAGGATGTAACGATGCTCTTTTTTTTTTCTCTCCCTTTTCACTTGTTTGATTTATGCTGCACTCACTGTTTCCAAAAGAAGTCACTTAGAAGAAAACCTGAGCCAGACCTGTCTTAATTCCTCTGTGATTTTTCTGTGACATACTGTATTGTTGTTCAAGAAATTAAAAAAAAAAAAGTTTTGATAAACCATGCAGCAGTGACTCTGTGCTGTTTGTTGTGCGGAATATCTCGGGCTTCCACCAGGGGACTTCAACATTAATATTTCCAGTGCTCTTTAAAAAGCGATTATCAGGCAAGCCCTTATTATTGACTCCCATCTGGACACACAGCTTGAGAAAAGTTTTTCTTTTTTACCGTTTTATTTGAATAGCAATATTTTAGTGCCAGTATGTAATTTACATCACACAGCGAAAGATTTATGATTCTTTCAGATATCAAGTTTAGATCCAAGCAAACATGTTCTTTAAAGTCTTACACAGTTTGTCTTAAACAAGCGTTTACATTTCTCCAGATAAGTGTTTCTCAAGGTTTGGCTCTTTTGTGGGGCTTGAAGCATCAATTAGATGGTTGAAATTGTCTCTAAAAATCACAATCAAGGTCCTTGCTGCATTATTATGTGTATTTTTTAAGCTAATACCATTTTACTATGTTGTCATTTTCCTGTAAATCAGCATCCTTCATGGTCTGAGATTCTAATCAAAACCACCGTCATACCTATCATGTGCAATCAGGTGGAGATAATGTCAAGAAAAACATCAAAACTTACAAGAAGTTCCAGAGCATTGATGTCTAGAGTGACTGCCCAGTTGAAAGCCTTGGGGGGGGGGGGGGGGATATTGACTCATCACATATTTTCAGATGCAAATTTCTTATATCTCACTGCATTGAACGCACCATGATGTAACTATGTGGTCTCTCACTAAAATGCATGTCTATCCCTGCATTCCTAAGATTTCAAACCGTGCAAAGTAAGCAACACGTCGTCGATGTGACAAGACAAGGTGTAACAGATTCCATACTTTTTTTTAATGAATAAAGGAAATTTAATGGAATTGTGAAAAGCTAATATGAGCTGTTGTGCTAATTGTGAGACAGTACAGATTAGACTGAGACATATACCATTGTTTGGTTTGTCTAACCTAGAAACCATGTAGATTATTTTGATTAATTCTAATAATTATATATAATTCAATGAAACACATTAGCACAGTTCTTATTATTATGAGTGGCCCTTTAAATCTTATCTTTCTCAATTTAGTGTCTTCTACTTGTTTAGTTTTTTAAATCCCATATAAAACATGGAATTAAGACCTTCAACATCATAATGCTACCTAATGCTAAATACCTTTAATTAAAAAAATCAAATGTCTCTTGAAAGTTCTCAAAAAAATAAATCAACCTTAGCAGGTCACATGCAGGTGTACGAATAGAAATCAAACATATTCTTGATTTAAATTTCTGTGATCGATTAAAAGCCTAATTCTTATGAGCATTTATCTGGAGCTGCCCATAAAAGAGCCTTTCATCCAGAGGTTTTGGCATTTTATGCTCCAGGAAGCCTGGTGACTGAGCTCGGTAGTTTTCAACATGTTGCAGGGGTAGCACCTTCGGCCACGCCACAGGCTGATTCCTCCAGGGTGCAGGAAAGAACGCCACAGGAACCGATTCCTGTTAGCAGCCGTGAAGTTCTTCAGAAAACCATAACAACGCAGATATTCCATTAACTCATTCCTTCGCCTTTATATATACACACTATACTACGCCACCTAAAGGTAAATAATAGACTCAGAGCATACGTCTTCATTGCACAGCATGCATTAATATATGCAGTATTTTGTATTCTATTTGCTTTTATTTATGAATTATGTTTGTTTTAGCATTTATTCATTCATTCATGCTCTTACAGGGATTATTAGCCACCAAACCCACACCAGCTCATGCTGCCAGTGATCAAAAGTCAGGGGAAATTTAACACAATGTCCTCTGGATAGTAAGTGTTATGCATTATTGTTTTAGATGAGCATTGAGTTTAAGTTTCCCAAGCAAGTCTTTGCATTTGTCTGGTGTCATACTGCAGCTGACGGCCACTAGGTGGCTCTACTGGACCGGTCAGTAACTTTTGCAGTTGAAGAATTTTCCTTTACTTGGCCTTCCAATATGTTTCTGCTAATTTTCTGCTAATATTGTCTTACAACTTGATCCATTTAGTTGAGAGATATTATTTAGGTTTTCCTTTCTTGACATTATATGGTTTTTCAGGAGAGGCATTTTTGCCTAAGTTTAATAATGAGAAACTGCAGGGCAGGGCTATGTTTAATGTTCTATTTTCTACATGAACGGAGTTGTTAATCTTAACTTTAATGGTTTGAATGGGCCAGTTACCGTTTTTTTCGGACTATAAGGTGCACTTAAAATCTTAAAATTTTCTCAAAATTTGATGGTGCGCCTTATAATCCGGTGCACCCTCATAATCCGGTGCACCTTATATTTGATTAAAGTTGTGCTCTCTGACCGATTTTATGTAGTACAATGCGCTCAAAAATCTGTTAAAATATGTAAGTGCGACATTGGTAAGCAACAAAGCCGCTTGATCGACATTCGGAGTATTACGGTACATTGTGTCACTACCTGATCAGCCCCCTGGGCTGTCTCCAAGACTGCCTGACTGTAATGTCGAAACTAGAAGTGCATTCATGTAAGGCAGCCCGGGCCCGGAGTACGTGCTAGCAACAATAAACCTAGTAAGGTAGTTCAATATAAAAGTTAAATTTGTTTTGGCCTTATGTTACAAACAGGGTAGTGTAGTCCAACTACTCGTATAGCTCTCCCTCTCAGGAGAGGGACGGGTTGCAAAGTGCAGCAAAGCAGCATACGCACATCCTACCATTAGGTTAGCTTTTCATTTTAATCAAACAGTAATTGTACACCAGAAGCATAATGCTACACGATGGCTAAATTAGATTGAAGTTCTAATTTCAGATGCGTATATGCTCCTGTTTAGCAGGGAATAAACGGGAAAACATCCAAACTAAAATATGCAATTTCTAATCAGATATGGTCAAGACATGGACTTTTAGGTGATCAAAGAATAGGTTATTTTATCCATCCATCCATCCGTCCATCCATTTTCTTAACACGTCTGTCCCTTGTGGGGTCACAAGGGGTGCTGGTGCCTATCTCCAGCTGTCACCTTTTAAACACATGCCCGTAAGCCACGTCATTTATGTTACAAGGCCAGTGTATTTCCTCCTTAAGGTGACCAGATTTGATTTCTGTAATGAAAACTGGGGACGTTTTGCACAGAATCTCTGCATGGGGGTTGGTTTGTTTTGTCTGCAACGCCGACGGGGGACGACGAAGGTGCGTTCGGCAAAGCTCTACTACGTCGGGACAGAGGCAGGACTGGGTAAATACCTCCTGTTGCAAATTTTTTTTACTCCATCGTGATACACTGAAATAGGGAACATTTCCGGGGAAAGCTTTTGCCGGAGACAGGTCATCCAAAGCAGGGTCTATCCCCGGAAATTGGGGGCACCTGGTCACCCTACCGGAGTGGCAGAGTGATATTACACACTTCGGAAGAATATGTAATGCGCTTTATAATCCTGTGCGTCTTATATGTGGACAAAGACACACATAAACACATGAATTCATGGTGCGCCTTATAATTCGGTGTGCCTTATAGTCCAAAAAACACGATAAAAGGAAACGGGTATTGACATATTTAAAAAAAGATTAAAGCAGATATTGCATTTGTCCAGGAGACTCATCTTGCCATGCATGAGTACTTGGCCATGCATGGTCATGCATGATAGGCCAAGTGCTTTTTCATCCTCTAGTTCAAAAGCGCGGTCAGTTGCTATATCAATAAGCAAAAACATTCTCTTCAATATCCAGATGATTACTGATCCATTAGGCCGCTTCCTAGAGCCTCCCATTCTAAAAGTAGAATGGGAGGCAGATCTTTTAGTTATCAGGCTCCTCTCCTGTGGAACCAACTCCCAGTTTTGGTCTGTGAGGCAGACACCCTGTCTACTTTTAAGACTAAGCTTAAAACCTTCCTTTTTGACAAAGCTTGTAGTTAGTGGCTTAGGTTACCCTGAGCTATCTCTGTAGTTATGCTGCTATAGGTTTAGGCTGCTGGAGGACATCAGAGTTGATTTCTCTCACTCTGCTGAGTTCTCCTACTGTTCCAATTTGCATTGCTTGTTGTCATTTCAGCGTTTAACTTTTTGTTCTCTCTCTTTTTATCTTCATAGTAGGTACACCTGGTCTGGCATTCTGTTAGCTGTTACATCATCCAGGGGAGGCAGATCATCCACTATTACCATATAACGTAGAAAAGATTCCTGTATCAATGTGTGCTTTCTGTCTCTCTTACTGTGTCTCTGCTCTGTTTTTTGACCAATCTGTATAATCTGACCCAATCTGTATAATCTGATTGAATTTGACTTTGGAAAGTGCTTTGAGATGACATTTTTCATGAACTGGTGCTATATAAATAAAATTGAATTGAATTTATATTAGTAAACTCTCAAATTTGCTTATAATGTAGGACCTTTTTAAATCTATGCCTCAATTATGATGATGCCTTTTTTATTCAGGACATCTTTCTTAAAATATCAAGAGGCCATAAAATATTCTCATTGGGGGAGACTTAAATTTGTGTTTAGACCCAGTCCGGGATACATCTGCATCCTCTATCTCTAAAACTAAGTCAGCCATCACTACTTTATCATGTATGGAAGATACATTTAACAGATGTATGGAGGCATATTAATCACCAATTTATAGATTATTAATTTTTTATCCAACAAACATAAGTCACACACTAGGATAGATCTTTTTTCTAATTCCACCTAACATTCAACGGAAATATGGACACGGTGAGTTAAGTTTTTTTGTGCGAGACGTCCAGTCGGTCACTTCCTGTCACTGGCTAGCTAGCTGAAAAGCCGCAAATGCGACGAGACTTCGTACCAAATTACTCGTCATTATAACTTCGAGGAAGACCGGGGTCGTTTGTACAACAGTTAGAGGTTGTCATAATAACTGGTATAAAACATAGGTTTATGTGGAGCAGGAGTGTTTCAATCACTGACCGTATACAGGAGCTGTGGATATGAGGCATCCTACTTCCTTCACCCCAAGCTCTTTAACACTGATACCCTAACAAATAAAATAGAAATAAAGTTACAGCTTAATTCTAAAGGTAACTTACATTTTAACATGACAAGCTTGCACGAAGAGCTTTGAGACCACACCAGATTGGTAATATCAAACTTCAAGCCAGTGGTTTGAACGTTTTGACATCCAATTATAACATCAGTTCAGTCCCAAAACTGTAGCATCGCTATCTTTGTAAAATTAACTGACCAGCAATTTAATCACAACGAGGCAACAGCTAGCATGTCTTTGAATCAGACGATTCATTAGGCAAGGCAAGGCAAGGCAAATTTATTTATATAGCACAATTCAGGACAGAGACAATGCAAAGTGGTGTACATGATTAAAATATAGGAAAATAAAACAGAATAAAAGTAAGTAGGGATAGAATGTAGAAACAAAAAAGAACATTAAAAACAGTAAAACAGTTTAACTACAACAGTCAAAGGCAATTTTAAACAAATGTGTTTTAAATCTTGATTTAAAAGAACTCAGGCTTTCCGCCCTTTTACAGTTTTCTGGAAGTTTGTTCCAGATAAGTGGAGCATAGGAACTAAATGCTGCTTCTCCGTGTCTGGTTCTGGTTCTAGGTATGCAGAGTAGGCTGGAGCCAGAAGACCTGAGTGGTCTGGAGGGTTGATACACTGATAACAAGTCTGTAATGTATTTAGGTGCTAAGCCATTTAGGGATTTATAGACTAACAGAAGTATTTTAAAGTCTATTCTCTGAGATACAGGGAGCCAGTGTAATGACTTTAGAACTGGGGTTATGTGTTCTACTTTTTTAGTGTTAGTGAGGACGCAGGCAGCAGCGTTCTGGATCAGCTGCAGCTGTCTGATCCACTTTTTAGGCAGGCCTGTGAAAACACCATTGCAGTAATCAATTCTACTAAATATAAACGCATAGATTAGTTTTTCCAGATCCTTCTGAGACATTAGTCCTTTAATCCTGGAAATGTTTCTCAGGTGATAGAAAGCCGACCTTGTAATTGTCTTTAGATGCTTTTGGAGGTTCAGGTCTGAGTCCATCACAACTTCCAGATTTCGGGCCTGATCAGTGGTTTTTAGCTGAAGTGACTGAAGCTGTGTGCTAACTTTTGATCTCTCCTCTATTTGTCCAAAGATTATTACTTCAGTTTTGTTTTTATTCAATTGAAGAAAGTTTTGACACATCCAGGCATTGATTTCTTCTAGGCATTTACTCAGCACTTGAACAGGTTCATAGTCACCTGGTGACATGTAGATGTAGAGCTGTGTGTCGTCTGCATAGTTATGGTAGTTGATGTTGTTATTTCTTATTATCTGGGCTAGAGGGAGCATGTAGATATTGAAAAGGAGGGGACCCAGGATGGACCCTTGTGGAACCCCGCGTGTGATTTTTGTCATCTCTGATGTAAAGTTACCTACTGATACAAAAAATTCCCTGTCCTTTAAGTAGGATTTAAACCAGTGGAGAGCTGTACCAGAGAGGCCGACCCAGTTCTCCAGGCGTTCTAACAGAATGCAGTGATCAACAGTATCAAATGCTGCTCTGAGGTCCAATAGAACCAGCACGGTGGTTCTTCCACAGTCTGTATTTATATGGATGTCATTAAACACCTTGATAAGGTCTCTGTACTGTGGTGAGGAAACCAGACTGGAAAACATCAAAGCAGCTGGTCGTTGTTAAGAAGATGTTTAATTGTTGAAACACAGCTTTTTCAATAATATTACTGATAAAGGGGAGGTTTGAGATGGGCCTGTAGTTCTGGAGTAGAAGTTTGTCTAAATTGTTCTTTTTTAGCAGTGGTTTGATAATTGCTGTTTTTAGGGACTGGGGGAAAACACCTGACAGAAGGGACATGTTTATTCTCTGAGTCAAATCATACGCTATGACAAGTAAAAATTTCTTAAAAAAGCTGTGGGTAGAACATCAAGGCAGCAGGAGGAGGAACTTAGCTGCTGAATGATCTGCTCTAAGCTTTTGTGGTTTATTTGGCTGAATTGGGACATTTTGTCAGAAGTAGTTCCAGCTGAATACAGCATTGGTTCTGGTGTTGATATGGAAGTACAAAGTGGTCCTCTAATTTTTAGGATTTTCTCATTAAAGAAGTTAGCAAATTCATTACAGGCCCTGGTGGAGTGGAGTTCGGAAGTCACGGACACAGGAAGATTTGTTAACCTGTCGACTGTGGCAAATAGGACACGAGCATTATTAATGTTTTTCTTAATGATCTCAGAGAAGAAAGATTCCCTTGCATTTTTCAATTGTAAGTTATATCTGTAAAGTCTCTCTTTGTAGATGTCATAGTGAACCTGCAGTCTGTTCTTTCTCCACCTGCGTTCAGCTTTTCAACATTCCCTTTTTTCACCTCTAACTGCTGGAGCATTTCTCCAAGGAGATCTTTTCTTCCCGGAAAGAACTTTCACTTTGACTGGAGCAATGCAGTCAATGATGTCTGAGACTTTAGAAAGAAAGTTATCTACTAACTCATCTACTGAGTTGCAGCCCAAGGTTGAAATAGCAGAGTAAGCTTGAATAAAGGTTTCCGTGGCATTGTCCTTAAAGGTGTGTTTTCTTACGATGTCCCTTTGGCTAAATGAGTCACTGGAAATGATGCTTTAAAAGGTAACAGAAAAGTGATCAGATAGGGCAACATCAGTTACATTGACCTGTGAAATCTTTAGACCTTTAGTGATGATCAAGTCTAAAATATGTCCCTGTATGTGCGTTGCCTGTTTAACATGTTGAGTTAAACCAAAGTTTCTAAGTGTGTCACACAGTTCTTTGGCACTTCTGTCTTCAGGGTTGTTGACGTGAAAGTTGAAGTCTCCCACAATAATTAAACAGTCATAATCAACACATATCACAGACAAGAGGTCCCTAAAATCCTCAAAAAATTTTGATGTGGCCTTAGGAGGCCTGTAAACATTCAGAAACATAGTTCGTACCGGGCTCTTTACCTGGAGAGCCAAATGTTCAAAAGAGTCGAATTTTCCCAAAAACACCTTTTTACACTTTAGTGAATCATTAAACAATGTTGCCACTCCTCGGCCTTTCCTTTGCTGTCTGCTCTCACAAAGAAAATCGTAGTTTGGAGGTGTCAACTCCAACAGAATAACTTCTTCATTAGATTCATGTAACCATGTTTCTGTTAAAAACATTACATCAAGATTATTGTCAATAATGAAGTCATTAATTAAAAGGGATTTTCCTGACAGAAATCTAATGTTTAAAAAAGCCAGTTTATATGACTTAGTGGTTGATGATGTCTCTGTGACAGGTTGCATCTGACAGTTTATGACTTTTAAGTATTTGTTTCTATTTATCCTTTTGTTTTTCCTATTTCTGCCACGTATCATCACAGATATTCCTTAATCTCCGGCAAAAGGCCCAAGCTGATGCTGGAAACTGTCATGTCTGATAAACGTGCGGCCAGGGCCCGATCTGTATCACAGCGAAGTAATCTGGAAGTCCTCAGTACCAGAATGTTCTGTGATACGTAGAGGAGGAGAATCTGAGGCTCTGAGGCCTTTGGAAAATGCTGGTTTAGTCACAGCAGAATTGCTATGTGGAAAGGATGTCATCTGTAGGCCAATCTTAAATACTTTGTTCTATACGAGGGCCGCTGAGAAACACCTTGACATTAAGGCCATCAACTGAGTTCAACAGACGAATGTAATCCTCTTTCAATACTTCGGATTTTTTTATTCGGGTGACGTCGCCAAGGGCTTCAGCTTGTATTATGAGTTTTTCCAAGGTCAAGTGTTATTTCAAGATCCTTGGAAGGATGTCTGATAGATCAGACACCAGGCCACAGTTCCTATCGTTATAATTCAACACCTCTGTGTTTTTCTTGTTACAGAAATGTTTAATCCCACTTCCAGATCCATTGCATAATATCACGGTCCTCGGCCCTGTGGCCGGCCCTGTGGCCGAGGACCATTTTCTCTGATGTTTTAGAACGAAAGTCGTTGACATACCTCTGATTGATGTCAAGATCCTCCTGGATCACATTTTGGAGCGGAGCGAATCTGTTTAGTAACGGAATTCCAGCATTTCCAGCAGGTTTGCTCCTATCATTTGTTGTGAGAACAGCCCGCTGTTGTTTCACTTGTCTTAGCCTACCTTCCATAAGATCACAGCTGCGTGACTGAAGGAGGTCTGGAATCGCAACACAATAGCACTCCGGCCGTCTCTGTAGCGCTGGTTGATGTAGTCAGGATCCATGCAGAGTGAACGTTGGACTTGTTTTTGGACATCAGCTTTCATGAAAACCAGGTAATTGATGTTACTATTTATTTACACCGTGCCAACTTTTCCACTGTGGAGGTACGCCTCCACAGTGGCGTACCTCCACATTCTCCACATTCGCATTGCAGAGCCATCTGCACCAAGTGACAACGTAAAATATAGGGCTGGGTATCATCTAGGATGAGCTGATTCGATACGATTCTTGAGATAGCTCAGCTTGATTTGACTCCAATATTGATACGTATTACTTTCAAATTAATGTCCAAAGTCATTTAATCAACAAAACCAGCCAAATATGATATTAATGTTAAATTTTTCGAACACATATATTAACAGGAAAAAAAAAGTGCATTTGGATCAATGCATTTAACGAATCACAGAAACCAAAAATGTGCCCAAACGTCTGATTTTAGGGACGAAGGCGCTTCTAAATGTACGTAACAATCGATCCAGAATGATGGTTTGAATCATATAAAAAATGTTTAAATGCAGATAGACTAATATATACTGCTCAAAAAAATGAAGGCAAAACAATGTAACTCCAAATCAGTCACACATCTGTGAAATCAAACTGTCACCTTTAGAAGCAACACTGATTTACAATCAGTTTCACCTGCTGTTGTTCAAATGGAATAGACACCAGGTGGAAACTAGAGGCAATTTGCTAAGACCACCCCCCCCTCCCCCAATAAAAGAGTGGTTCTGCAGGTGGTGACCACTTTTCAGTTCCTCTGCTTTCTGGCTGATGTTTTGGTCACTATTGAATGCTGGCAGTGATTCACTCTAGTTGTAGCATGAGACGGCGTGAGGACCCGACAACCACAGGTGGGGGTTATGCTTACAGCCCAACACCGTGCAGGACGTTTGGCATTTGCCAGAGAACACCAAGATTGGCAAATTCACCACTGGCGCCCTGTGCTCTTCACAGATGAAAGCAGGCTCACACTGACCACATGTGACAGAGTCTGAAGACGCTGTGGAGAATGTTCTGCAGCCTGCAACGTCCTCTGGCATGACCGCTTTAGCAGTGGGTCAGCAATGGTGTGGGGTGGCATTTCTTTGAGGCCCGCACAACCCTCCATGTGCTCGCCAGAGGTAGTCCGACTGCCATTAGGTACAGAGATGAGATCCTCAGACCCATTGTGAGACCATATGCTGGCGCAGTTGGCCCTGGGTCCCTCCTAATGCAAGACAATGCTAGACCTCATGTGGTTGGAGTCTGTCAGCAGTTCCTGTAAGATGAAGGCACTGATGCCATGGACTGGCCTGCCCGTTTCCCCAGACCTAAATCTAATTGAGCACATCTGGGACATCATGTCTCACTTCATCCACCAATGCCACATTGTACCACAGACTGTCCAGGAGTTGGCAGATGCATTAGTCTAGGTCTAGGAGGACATCCCTCAGGAGACCATCCACCACCTCATCAGGAGCATGCCCAGATGTTGTAGGGAGGTCATACAGGCACGTGGAGGCCACACACGCTACTGAGCCTCATTTTGACTTGTTTTAAGGACATAACACCAAAGTTGGATCCTCCTGTAGTGTGTTTTTCCACTTTAATTTTGAGCGGCTCCAAATCCAGACCTCCATGGGTTAATAAATTAAATTTTCATTGACAATTTATGTGTGATTGTGTTGCTAGCACATTCCACCATGTATAGAACAGAGTATTTAATAGGAATATTTCATTCATCCAGATCTAGGATGTGTTATGTTAGTGTTCTCTTTATTTTTTAGCAGTATATCATCATTTGCTCCCTCAAACTGAAATTTGCCACAAAAATTACATAAATAGAAGCCTGAGTTATCTAGTCCATGCTTTAGATGTGGCATAGAAGAGGGTTCCTTCTTGCACAGTAGGCTACATGGTCTTGTACAAAGGCAAACACATTGTGGTATGACCTTTCAAAGATTTTGTCAGAACCTTTAGGACTAAAAGTGCCATCAGACCCTTAAACATATTTGTTAGGGGACTTCACTCACACGGTAAAAAAACAAAAAAAAAAACGACGGTCCTGGGATTGGCTTTGTGTGTTGCCAGAAAATGTACAGTCACCGCACGGAAGTCTGACTCGTAACTCCTGATTTCTCAATAGACCTTAAAGATGAATAGTTGTGTTGCACAGTAAAGGATAACCTACCCTCTCAGGAATGACTTTAAAACATTTACTAAGATTTGGCAGCTTAACTTGACTTATATGTATATGGGCACTATACCTGTACCTTCGCTGAACTCTGCATAGATTTACATACATTGACTGTTTTTTTTTATTATTTATTATTATTGAGTGTGGGTTTGGAAATGGCTTGGAATGTTTCATGTTGAAATAATCTGACAATAAAATATTGCAAAAAAAAAAATTATCCAAGCAAAACTGAGAACTTGTATTAATATTGATCGCTTACTCAGACGGTCTCAGTATATACCACCTTAACATTGCTAATCAGCGGGGCAGAGAACTAAAATAGCTAAAATAGCCTGTATACCAGCAATGATGCAGAATGTTTATAGCTCCACGGGGAATGAGGGGGTCACCTCTTCCTTTCTCACAATTCCATGTAAGAGGACATGAGTTTAACAAACCTGCAGACACATCGGCATCACAAAGTGGACATGGAGTGAGGACAAAGCTGCGGATATCCCGAATCCAAGGACAGGAAGACGTCTCTTCCTCTACCAGCTCACTCAGAGACTGACATCCTCATACAAACAGCACACTCTGTGGCATTGTTGACAGCCAATCCACATGCTGCTCCAACATCCCATTCCTGCAGCCTTAATGTCATGGTCTCTTTTTTATCATCCCTCACTGTACTATTAAAGCAAACATTCTTATTCTCCCCGGGGTCTTTACATAATTGTCCCTGTAAAAAAATAAATAATCTAAGATCTCTAAACTGAGTGAAAAAAAAACTGAATTACTAGTTTTATGCTTTGAACTGAGCCCCCCCTGATTTCTTATCAGCCCCTTGATGACTTCCCCCCCCACCCCCATCAACCAAATTAGCCAGAGTTCTCCCCCATCCTCATTTCCTTGTATTTGCTGAAAGCGGCGATCTGTTTTTCATCATGGGGTCAGGGGCCAAATCTCTCTCTCATGCCTGCCTCTGAAATACATCTGTAGCCAGTCTGGCATGGCCCTCTACCTTCTTCTTTGCAGAGCAGGATGTTGTTGCAAAGCCGTTATTGCATCTTCCACCACAGTGAATTTAGAAACAGAAAACGTGCACTCTTATGCTTTTTGCACGAAAAGCAAAACAAAAAATCCTGCAGGGTTGTTGCATTTCCATGGCAGCCTTATCGGTATCTGACAGAAGAAAGGAGAAAGTGCTCAGAGGGAGTGTAAGGTGTCATGTGTTGGGCAGCTTACTTTGACTTCTCTAATCTATCCAAATAAACACATTTACTCCCTCCCCCTGGTTCCAGGGGTTATCACAGACACCCCCTACCCCCCTACTCCACCTTAGCTCCTACTGCAGCCTTTAACACAGTCCAGCCTGCTCTCACACAGCATTTGCATGTAAGGCAACACAGGATACAGGCTCCCCGACTCATATCGCATCTTAAACCGGAGTCAGAGTGAGGAAACAGCATGTCAGGGAAGGAAGCGCTGAAGCTGGTGGGAAAGCACACTTTGCTCCAACTATTCAGAGTTTTTTTCTGAGTCACTCTAAGAACTCTAAGGCAGAATCTAACAATTTTTTTTGAGCAATTGGTAAATGTTAGTTGAGGTAAAAAGACAAAAAAAAAAGGAGTCAGGACTTGGGTGGGAGTAGAAACTCAACCTTCACTTTGGTGAACACCCTCGAGTTTTGGAGAAAGAAGGTATAAATCGGGAGGAAATTCTTGAAATTCTCAACATCTGCTGTCGCCGTGAACTGCAGGAGCACCGAGTGTCGGGTTGCCGTACGGTGAGTACAGATGGGATGTGATCATTTCTTCTTTATGAGTTCTTTTTAAGAAAATATTTTGGAGATAAAGCAGCTCCTCTAATGATGACATCAAAACAGTGAAAGTGTGTGAAACGTTTTTGGAAGATTTAATGTTTGTTTTTGTTTTTTTTTTAAGATGAGCAGCAGTGTTTAAAAGCAACGCAATGCTCTTTATGCTTTTGGATTGCCAGAGATTTTAATTTCACCGTAAGGACTCCAAAGTTTCAATCAAACTAGGGTGTTTTAGCATAGAAATACCTCTTTATTGTCCCATAATGGGGAAACTTGGGCATAACAGTGGTAGAAATAAGTAGACAGAAGACACCAGACTTACACACAAGATTAATTAACAAGAAAAATGCTAAATTTAAAGTCAAGCTGTACAGCAGATGAGAAAGACTTCTCACCAGGGGGTGGAAATACTTTGCAACTATTAATAAATAATAAGGAAGATTCAGATAAATATTAAATATTCAAATAAAAAAAAGAAGAAAAACAGCTGTCGATTATAAAACCATGTAAAAAAAACCTTCATTTGCATGAATGTACAAACAATCACCAGCTGAGAAGCTAAAAAGTGGGCAAATAGACAGAAGCAGTTGAGAGACAATAACCATTACCGTACTTGTAAACACTTATTGAGTTTGTCAGGAGCAGCAGAGATTATGAATTGAAATTGAAATAAACAATGACTGATTTTACTGTAAATCAGATGGTCGGGGACTCCATTGAATGCAAGATTTAAACGCCTTGTTAAACTTATAGTAAAATGGTTCAACTTGCTTTTAGTCTGACTTCATTTGGAAGACACAAAATGTGTAGATGAACAGAGAAATAATCGAACAGAAAGCTTCCATGCGGTTATCACCATTAACACTGATCTAATGATTGGTATGTGCTGTTATTGTTGCTTGTGGCTCATTGTTCTGGGTGATGCTTATCCTGAAGCTTGGGGTGGGTGGAGTCATCGGAGCCCATTTCCTCCACGTAGAGCACCGTGCATTTATCTGTGTTGACTTTCCACACATTTCATCACGCTATTTAAGAAACCATTACTTAATGGCTCAGCCATTCATCGGTGCTCTCCGTGTTATCCATGGTTGTTGGGAATCGGTAACATTAGAGGCCAGTGAGGACAAGAGGAAACCCAACATGGGTTTACAGGCACTGATTGCTCAGCTAACGTTTTGATATTCATTGAATATTTCCACACTTTTTCACTTTACGAGCAGGAATTCCAGTGAAGTTGAAGGAAAAAAATACATCCAGTCCATATTTTCTTATAAAAAGAAATCAGAAGGGTTTGGATTCTATTTGTATCTAACCCCTGTACTGTCATACATCTGAACAAAATCTGGTTACTTTACGCGATTGCCTGTATGTCAGTTAATCTCAGTATAATTCCCAATGTTCTGTGAAGGTGTCAAAGGCTCGCCAAAGAACGTTGGTGAGCAAACGGCATCAGAAAGGCCAAGACGAGCTCACCAAGGCGAGCATTAATTAGAAAAACAGGCCCATGACTACTATAGAAGAGCTGCGAAGATCCACAGCTCAGATGGGAGAGCGTGTTTACAGGATCTCAATCCCCAGGAACTGTCCTCTCAGTATAAAACATGAAGTTCTATGGAGTCCTGGTGATAAATATTTGATTGAGGTGTTTTAAAGCAGGTACTGAATGCTGGTCCTCAAGGACTGGAGCTTGAGGCTCCCCAATTGGGAGGATGGTGCTCAGAGACCATAATCGAATATGGAAACACACACACACACACACACATATATATATATATATATATATATATATATATATATATATATATATATATATATATATAAACTGGACTTTCTTCTACCCCTTTGGCTTCAAGGGGTACAAATACTTTTGGAAGGCACTGTAATTTAAAAGAAGTCTAATTTCCAACTGCAATACAATAACAGCAAAACAATAATCCCCATAATGTTGTGCACTTATAGACTGAACTGGGCTGACGCTGATTGTTTTTCCTGCAGGACACACAGGCAGAGACAATGAGTCTGTCACGGAACGGGACGCTGGAGAAGACGCTGTCTGATCACGGCCACTCTGAGGCGCGCTCCTCCTCCAGAGCGGGGTCAGGGGTCGTGGTGCCGCCTCCTTACTCCTTGGGCGGCAGCGAAGCCGCGGATGGCCCCCTGGAGCTGAGGGGTTCCCTGGACTGCTGGGCCTGCTCCGTGCTCGTGACCGCACAGAATCTCATCATTGCGCTCATCAACGGCGGGCTGGCCAGCATAATCTTCGGCGTCATCCTAACCCCTGCTCTGGCCATGATCATCTTTGGCTTCCTCTGCCATTCCACAGTAAGGGTTTGAATTAAAAGCGCTGTTTGCAGTAATCTGTTGAAGTTGTCTTGGACCGATGCGGCCAGACGCGGCGCGGAGAAAAGCGGGGAGCTGTTTTTCCAGGGATTTGACACTGTTTTCTCAAATCACATTGGAACTTTTCTGGAGCTTAACTTTAACTTTTTGCAGCTGTGACAAGCATCTCATGTTTCTTTGCACAGTGCAATGTGGGGTTGTAAGGATTTGCATGCCAAAGCAAAAACCTTAGGGAATTAAACAGCAGAGGAGCAGGGATTCCACTTTCTCCAACAGTGCAGGACAAACAAAAAAAAACAGACTCTCCCATATTGGAACAACCCAGCTCTTAAAGCACCAGCCTGTACCAACTAAAAAATAGCAGGGGTGAAACCCTTTACAACATTTACAATTTCTATTTAGGAAACAAACTTAATTAAAACCTCTAGAGGAAAAACAAAAAAACAATGTACATTCAACTTCAACAAATCAAAACAATACTTCAAATCCTAGACAAAAACCAAAACATCTCCCCTCCATCTCAATCAAAATGGATTTTCCCTCATGAGGCTGATTGACAACACCAGGTCCTTATTAGCACTGCTCATGGGCGCGCTTCCATGGCAACCCCTGACCAGGTGACCTCAAAGAAAAGAAAATGGTGAGAACAACAAAGTTCATAAAGTTACAAATAAACTTACACCTTCCCCCAAATACTCAATTACTTTAAAAAACAACAAATGCCTGTTTACATTATTTGTTAGTGAGGGGGTAAATCCCTCACAGGGGTAAAAAAAATAAAAAATTCCAGCGGATTCACTTACATTTTGCACTGACAGAGTGAGGTACACATTCGTTGCCCTTCATCCACTCCTCATCTCTCCCTCTGTTACTCCTCCAGGTGCAGCCCCACGGAACATCCGTGTACTGCTCGGACCTGCTGGACGACACCAGCTGTGTGGCTCTGCTGGTGGTGGGCTTCCTGCTGTTGACCCCCCTGCTGGTGCTGGCACTCGCCGCCTACTGCCGCCTGGCTCGGCACCTCCAGCTCGGCATGTGCTTCATTCCCTACAGCCGTGCCGTCTATAAGAACCTGCCAACCTCGCGCCAACGGGGGCCCAGCGCTGGAAGCTGCTGTGGCCAAAAGGAAGGAAAGGAAAGGGATGGGAAGGGCAGCGTTTGGGTTTAGGAGAGGAATATGGTTCAGTTATGTAATTGTGTGATAGTCTAACTGAATACCCCCAAAAATCTCATCATTTGTATTGATTGTTTGCTTTTGTTGAGTGGAGGCTTTTTGTATGGTCAATGTGGCTTTAGTATGCTGTTTGTGGATAACGTTTTTATACCTGTTTTACAATAAAATGAGCATTTAACTGCTGAATTTTACACAGAAGTTTAAATGTGAAGGCCTGCAAATTGAATGTGAATGCTTCTCTTAACAAGGTCCAAAGGAACGTAACCAAATCAAATACAGCATGCCTTTTTAGTGTGTGCTATAAACTGCTCGGGTCAAAAATAACATGTTTGTGTTACTTTTGACAGGATCAGTGTCATATGGACCAATCCAGTCCTCTGGTAATTTTACACAACAGGGTTAGGTCATGGGTTTGACCAGGCAAAACGTCCCAGGTTATAAAACAAAACGTGTCTAATGTTAAAGCTAGAAAAGAATGACAATTACTTAAATAACCTATAATCTCAATGATTCTTGTTTTCTTTATTCCCACTGAACTACATTAAAAATGACCAAATTTAACAAACATAAAGGCAATAACAACATCTCCATGACAAACTATGGCAATAGCAAAATTCAGAAGGAAAAATGTGGTGTGCATTTGAATTAGGCCTACCAGGCTCATATTTTCTTAAAGATGAAAATCTTTCCTACAGTGCTCTGATGCCACCACCAAGTTTGACATTGGTGTGGTGTGTTTGTGGTAATGCGCATTGTTGGTTTTCTAGTACACAGTCTGTTTTACATGTTGGCCAAGAAGTAAAGTTTTATTTATATTCTACTGGTCCACCTTCTTCTACATATTTGCTCCTTAATAGTCCCACTGCTTGATCTACGGATCTATGCCTCTCCTGCAGAGTTACCATGACCCTCAGTTGCTTCTCTAATGTCAAATAAACTATAATTTTGTTATTTTTTTAACAAAAAACAAAGCAAATAATAATAATAATTGTTAAAATATTAATCATAAAAGGACTTATTCTTTCATGTTTCTCTCACACAATGTAATACAACATTGACGTTTGTAGTTGTAATATGGGAAAATTGTAAAATGTTTAAGGGATGTAAATACTTTTGCCAAGCATTGTATATGACAAGCCGTGGCATTCAATTCCAAACAGAAATCAGAAACTGTTTTAATATCAATCCATAGTGAAATAACCCGTAAATAATTTTTTTTCCCCACAAAGAAACCACACAACTGGTTATACATCATGATTGCCTTGCAGGGTCTCAGTTATACCATTACAAATTCTGGTAATGGTAAATGAGCTGAGACAATTTACTGCATATCAAGAAAGAAATGTGCTCTGGACCACAAAATCAAGAAGCTGAGTTGAGCTGCCAAAAATGTAAAAACGAATAAAAACATAATAATAAATTTAAAAGGTCTTCAGAAAGCCTGGGGAGACATTTCTAAAAACTGCTTTAAAGGATGAAATAAAACAAACAAACAGACATAAAAAAATCTCTCCCCCTGTATGCATTCAGATGTCTTGAGCTGCTGGTATAGTGCTGTGATCTCTTTAACTCATTTTGGGCAGATATTTGTGCATAGTTTTTCGCAGAGGACAAATTTTTATTAGAGGCAATAGCAACCCAATATGATCATAAATATACTGTAAGAAGTATATGCTACTTAGCCATAAACAAGTACCTAACATTACACACAGTAGGTCCTGAACAAGTCTGATCAGTAAGGATACCCCATACTTACCCGGGGGCAGACTGGGACAATGACTCAGGCCGGGAATTTCATACCACCCCAGGCCACGTCACCACCAGCATAACCTTAGAACCTACAGGTGTGTTTTGTGCTCTTACCTGAAGCTTCCCGCTCTGACTCCTTATTGCAGAGCTTTTCACAACATTCATGTCAGCAGGAGCTATTGCAGCATTTTACCGTGTTAAACAAAGTAAAATGCAATAATATAACAAGGATTTCAATATTTTTAGAATTTAGAATTTTACTTTATGCAGGGTACCCTAAATTAGAATTCAAGGACATTTTAGCATTGAAGTTATTTTCCATTGGCTCTTTGTTAACCATATTTTAAAAATGTCAATACCATTTGTTTAATTGAGTCAGTTTTGACCCTTGGTCCTCACAGTGAGACTCACCTCCTTAATAAACTGGCTTCTGGCCTTTTCACTATTTGCCACCACTAGTGTTTATATCTTAGCCTACCTGCTCCTTTATTAGTTTAGTGCACTTTGATGCAGCAGCAGCCAGTGCTTGTTTCTCCTTCAGCCTCTACCTCACTGCTCCCCTTTCTTTCTTTTTTATTTTTCCGCTCCATTTAACGAACACAAAAATTCAATTCAATTCAATTTTATTTATATAGCGCCAAATCATGAAACATGTCATCTCAAGGCACTTTACAAAGTCAAGTTCAATCATATTATACAGATTGGGTCAGATTATACAGATTGGTCAAAAATTTCCTATATAAGGAAACCAGTTGATTGCATCAAAGTCCCGACAAGCAGCATTCACTCCTGGGGAACCGTAGAGCCACAGGAAGAGTCATCTGCATTGTACATGGCTTTGCTGCAATCCCTCATACTGAGCAAGCATGAAGCGACAGTGGGAAGAAAAACCACCCATTAACGGGAAAAAAAAAACCTCCGGCAGAACCGGGCTCAGTATGAACGGTCATCTGCCTCGACCGACTGGGGTTACAGAAGACAGAACAGAGACACAACAAGAGAGACAAAAAAGCACAGAAGCACACATTGATCTAGTAATCTGTTCTACATTAGATGGTAGTAGCAGGTGAGTCGTCTTCTCTGGATGATGTCAAAGTTAACAGAACGCCAGACCAGGTGTACCTACTATGAAGAGAAAAGAGAGAGAACAGAAAGTTAAAGCAGAAATGACAACACATAATGCATAATTGAAGAACAGTAGAACTCAATATAGTGAGAAAATTAGATCCTGATATACTCCAGTAACCTAAGCCTATAGCAGTAAAACTATAAAGGTAGCTGAGAGTAACATGAGTCACTAGTTATAATTTTTGTCAAAAAGAAAAGTTTTAAGCCTAGTCTTAAAAGTAGACAGGGTGTCTGCCTCACGGACCAAAACTGGGAGTTGGTTCCACAGGAGAGGAGCCTGATAGCTAAAGGATCTGCCTCCCATTCTACTTTTAGAGACTCTAGGAACCACCAGCAGACCTGCAGTCTGAGAGCGAAGTGCTCTGTTAGGAACATACGGGGTAATCAGAGCTCTGATATATGATGGAGCTTGATTATTAAGGGCTTTATACGTTAGAAGAAGAATTTTAAATTCTATTCTTGATTTAACAGGAAGCCAATGAAGGGAAGCTAAAATTGGAGAAATATGATCCCTCTTGACTTGACATAGTTTCTTTCTTGCAACAATGCTACTTAGCCATAAATCTAAAACTGATAGAAAACAGTGCCACATTTGTGGAAAAGGCATTTGTGGCTTAGCAGCAGAAGGAAAAACTTTCCACATATTTTCTGCAAATGCCAAGCATCTTTTGGTAGAGATATTGGGATGAAGATGTACCTCCCTCACTGGAAAAACCAAGCTTGTAATCATTGGAGGAAATCTAAAGTCAGACAGATGGTAAATTGAGATTATGAAACACAATCCCACATCTCCTTTCTAAAGGGGCGTTCACACTGAGCGCCAATGTGGCAGGCCAAGTGACAGATCTACAGGATATCTCTATGCACAGGTGTCACACCGGAGCGATGTGACGCAAAGCGACGCTAAGCGAGGCAACAGAGGCAATTCTAACGACGGAAAACACAAGATTTTGGCGATTAAAGTGAAACCAGAGCGACATGAAACCTGCAATGGACAGTTGTTGGAGTTGAAAAAGCTGAACTTTTGTGTCTTGTCACGCCATGACAACCAATCAGGAACTGAATATGGCTGTGAAGTGGGGTGAAGGACCACAGCGGATACTAAGTGGTTTTCATTCAACATGGAAGAAAAATGGATAATGGTAGTCTGCCTGGGTTGTATGACTGAACCAATGATTACTACTGAGACAAGTCCAGAAAGGAGCACATCTGGAGAGGAGTGAGTGAGGAGGCTGGAATGGGTGGGAAGTGAAAGCGTCACTAGATAGCGCCATTGTACTGCTACATTTCTGATTGGCCGCCCGCTGTGCAATTACTGTAGCATGCTGTGCTAACGGCCGGCGTTAATGTCAGGCAAGCGACAGCAAGCAAAAGTGGAAACTTTGTCGCACCAATGTGAACGCGCCCTTAGGGACTGAACTCTATCCTCTATGTCAGTTCTAGGCCCCACAGTGTTGGGTTTATCAGGCAACACACCCACAAATTGGGAGTATATAACGGAACGATCTCCCCTGAGCCCAAAGCTAAAACCTAGCTGAACACTCATGGGATCAGCTTGGGCATGAAGTTCATGTCAGAGTGCCCAACACCACCACACAGGCTGACTGGTGAAGGAATGGGATGTCATCCCACAGCAGTGTGTGACCGGGCTGGTGACCAGCACAAAGAGGCAGCAAACTGTTGTGGTTGTGCATGATTCCCCTATGCACTCCCGAGGCCCCTGTTTGCTAAATAAAGGAATACATTGTTAAATGTATCTCTTTGTTTAGCAAGCATCTGCAGCCGCAACTGCAGATGCTTTTCCTCTACATTTCAACTTGTCAACAACAGGGGCAGATGTCTGTAAAAGTCCTGGAACTTACTCTATTCTCCTTTAAAGGGTCCTAGTCACGTATTTTGACAATGAAAAGAAAAAAAACATATATTAATCTTCAAATAAAATAATAAAGCATTCATCCTGATAGTGTTTAATTAGTTAGTACACTTGACACAATCAGCAGACATTACCATTGTTGGGCCATCTGCTGGCAGTACAATGGCACTGATGATGGATAGTCATCATCAGAAAGCTAGCTGGTGACTATTGACGCAGCTAATATAAGCGCCAGTACACCGTCCTGCAATACCTCGCAGTAAAGTGACAGCTCATCGCGGTCAAAGACCAAACCAATCTGCGGGGTTAGCGATACTTAACCTCTTCCTTTTTGCACTGAATCACTCAGCTCCATTGCTTCTCCTTCTTTACTCATTGCTAACATGCGGAGTATCGTACTTATGGTCACATAGTCTTGTTATGGTACATATTCACAAAATCACTTTGTTTACTAACAAACAGAGCAAAGTTTAAAACCCAAACATAAATATAATAAGCCAACAGGGTGCGATGATTCAATTCGAAAACCTTAATATGCAACCAGAATGAACCACTAGTATAGACGTTTGGGGAGTCATATTACGTGACTATGCCCTTTAATAGTGATGTTCAGGAAAGTCTGTTATTTGTGCCAGATGCCTTGTGGGATTAGGTCTCCACAGAGCATGTTTTCCCCCACAGCTTTTAAAAGGGTATAACATAAGAACTATTTTTAGAGCAATACTGATTATTTCCCTGTCATAAAATATTCATATTTTAAATATAAATGTATAATATAGATTTATAAATATAAATATATATTTAATCTTACTGAAATAGTTCATTTAATAAGTACAAGAACAACAAATCATGAGCATTACCCTTGATGTCCACAAGGTGGAAACAAAATATTTACCTTAGCAGAGAAATAATGGTTTAATGCTAAGACCTTTTAAAAGTGATATAAAACCTTTATTTTTTAGATATGTACATACATTACAAATACAAAGTTTAGTGTGTGTTTCACAATATAACATTTAAAGTCATATATAAAATAAAGTCAAACTGTTTTGTTATATTGTGTCCTTATATGTCTATGATTCACTTTGCAGTGTCTTCATTTTAGTGAGATTGTAGATTTAATTTTCAGGCCAGGGCAGCAGTTTTGGATTTAACACGCTTGGCTGTTGAGCTTCTCCAAAAGTTTGTGGTGCACGGCTTTGTACGGAGAAGTGAATGCACTAGGTACCAAAGTGCCACGTCCATCTTCATCCACCTGACCCATGAGGATGTACTTGACACCTAACAGAACAGGTGAGATAAACGATTCTGGCATAAATATTTATTTGTTATTGCATACAGAGATCCTGAAGACTTTTCGTTTTGATGAATTCAACCAACTCTTACCTCGCCGAATCATGGGACACCTTCTGTCCTGTGACACCAGCTTCACTGCCATGGTCTCTCCAACCTGTGTAATGGTCAGGCGTCCTGATTTGTAGGCCTTGATGAGGGAGATGTTAATGGAAAGACTGCCTCGGGGGCCTGGGGCCATGGAGGTTACCTTTCCAGTTATCACTGAAAAATGAAGGAGTGTCCCATTAAAACACATCATCCTCGTTAGAACATACACTGCCCTCCACACGTATTGGCACCCTTGGCAAGATAGTAAAAAAAAAAAAAATACTTCGAAGGAACATTACCTCACGCTGAAAATTTTTAAAAAGTCAACCTTTAGTTTGAGCACACTTATTCAGTCGTGGGGGGGGGGAACCTTTCAAGTTTCACGATGTTTGTCGCCCCGATGCAAAAGATTTTTACGAATACTGTTTTGCCAATAGGACCACACCTTCACATGATTGGTGGACTCAGAAAGGGGGATATATGCCCGTTCCTCTTGCTACAATTTCTCTATAATACAGAATCCTGGGTCTCTTCCAAGGGACTTCTCCAATTAGCTCACTGCACCTGCGTTCTGTAAGAATTACATCCGTGGACTGATACATTCATTGAAAAAAGTGTTTTTTTATTTGATTAACCATTTTTATGTTTATTTGACCAAATTTAGTAGAGGCACATCACAAGCCCTCCATCATACTTAACAGTAACTATGAAAAACTTTCCCACAAAGTTCCTCTTCGGTTGTATTTGTTCCTGACAGCTCTTGCGTGACGTTGCCCCGGGCAACCCTCCCCTTCTGCCTCTGAGAATCGCACTTGAGATTTATTGAATTTAACTTTTTTTGTTTTTAGGAGAACAATATTTCTTTGTCGGTTTACAAGTCATAACATTCTGAAGTACCTGTGATCAGTGAGGAGTAATTCACATAAGTCTGACCTGTTTATAAATTGTAGTTTTCATGCTTTACTAAATGTAGGTTTGCCTTTATATCAACAAGCAGAAAATGTTTTTTTTTTATTCTTTTTATCAACACGATTAGGATTTATTGAATCTCTGTGTATTCAAGAATCTCCTTTTAGTGACACTGTTCTAACTGCTAATAAACTAATCTAGTCCAGTGTTTGACATTTACGGTGAAACTATAACTTTGACCTTATTAGGAAACTTAAATAAGATATGGACATCAGCATCATCAAGCATCAGTAGTGTACGCCCATGTTTACTTATAATATTAACACTGTGGAAAACACTAGTTGGTGCCTACCCTACTTTTCACTTACTGGGCATGGTAAAAAGCAATACCAAACTACTTCGGATGAAACTGACCTTTTTACACAATTATGTCAAACCCCGAACACAGAGGGGTCTTGGGGAAGAGCCATACTTCCTATACCAGAAACCGCTACTGCTTGCTGAAGAGCTCAGGCTTGTTCTCATCGGAACAAATCACACAGTTGCCGTTGAAGTCTCTGTAGCATTTAGCTGAGTCTAAACATTTATGTTTGTGATGGTAGGAGAGGAAAGGCTTCCTCTAAACAACCAGGTGGCCTTTAGGAAGAGCCCAATTGTTCGTTAGGGAGACCTGGTGACTCTAAGATGCCAATTGGCGCAGTTTTGCGCTGGTGAGCGTCTAAGGCTTTATATGTTAGAAATACACCCGAAAGAATCAGAAAGTAATGGACAACCAATTAAAATTTCCCAGAAAGGCTCATATATCTAAAAAAAAAAAGTAAGGAATAAATAATGATGAATGCATTTGTTTTCAAGGAATGTATACGTGTTTGTTGTTCAAAACTTTTTAAAACGTCTTTACAAATAGTGCTAATAACCTAAAAGGGTACTGTCTGTGATCATGTGACACCAGCAGAAAACGTACCAAATTCACTCGAGCAGAAACTGGCCCTGACGTTTCTGTTGCCTTTATTGCCTCTGGCACATGCTGGATTTGGAGGAGCTAGAAATTCAAAGAAAACGTGAAGAGTGAATTAGATCTAGTATTGGGAACTTGAGAACCGTGTGCACACATTTTCACTCACCGGGCCTCTTGCGATTTGGGCCTGTGACGCCTCCTGTTGTTGGTCTGGCTGGAGGAGGTGGCACATATTTGGGGGTGGTGGTGGTTGGGACGGTCGGTCGCGCAGTGACAACGGGCCGTTTAGGTTCAGCAGGTTTAACTGCGCGTTCTGAGGAGGCATTGGGTCCTGAGGCGTCAGTTGAGGGTTGAGAACCGCGGGGGATACTGATATAGTGACCAAAAAACCCGTCGGATGTCACACTGAGGTCAGACACGAACTGGACCAGCAGCTCGTTGCCACTGGTGATAATAGGCCTGGACAGGGGATGGAGCAAAGATTAGGAATACAGTTTTGTAACGTTAAAGTCCAGACATTAAAGTATGGTGTCTTACTGAGGGTTCTGATCACCACAGTATTTTCCAATCAGGCGCGAGTTATCTCTCTCTCCACCGTTAAAGAAGGCGACATAGTCAAACCGGCAGTAGGTGTCAGGCTCCAGAACAAATTTGTCAAACTTCACCTGGATCACCTGGCAACCAGAAACAAACAGAAACATCAGAGCAATGTGGCTCAACCGCTTGTTAATTGAAAGATGTTGGTTTCCCTAACACCATAAGATGTGAGTGTGTTTGTGAGTATGAATGTGGTTCTAGCATAAAGTACTCTGCTCTTTCGGTACGGCAAGAAAAGCGCAATATATATTCAGAACTGACCTAGATCCATAGGGGGGCACCATTAGAGCTTGGATTATCACAGATATACGCTGCTGTCAGTCTTCTACATAACACGGGTCTGGGATTGAAGTTAAATCTGTCTTCCAGCTGCAATTCTGAATATTTCTGAGATTTGCTAATTGTTGTATGCAGTGACCATTAGGAAAGACCAAATGAAGGCAAGGAAAGTTTTTTGTATTGCACATTTCAGTGACAAGACAATTCAAAGTGTTGTACATGAATATAAATTAAATGAATGGGACTAGCAACACCAGTTGAGAAAGTAATTTTCACCACATGTCTGCATTTAAACCATAAAACAACATTTTCTCAAGCCAATGTTTTACCATGTAAAAATTGTGTTTCCCCAATTTTATGATGTGGAAACCATCAGAAAAGAAACAAAGATGCTATTTATGCACCTGGTATGGCCATATTGGACTTTAAAGTAGCAGTTGGGAGGAAATCAGCAAATTTCCCAAGTTGATCACTTCTTCTTAACTGTTACCATCACGTGTAGCCTATACTTATATACTCCCACGTTCAATTCTGCTCAGGTTCACATACAACTCTGAGATTTTAAGAGATTAGTCATGTGAAGACAGAAGCAATAACTGCCCACTGTGAATGAATGAGCCACTCACCCTGTCAGGTTCCACAGTGATGAGCCAGGAGCAGCTGGTTCCTGGTGGGTACTTCCTGTCAGGCCAGTTGGGCGTCTTGATCTCTCCCTGGGATTTTGTCATCTTCCCCCCGCAAAACTGCTCATCTGAAACAATTCACAAGACGCTGAGGGTGACATGTGCTCAGTGATAATGTAACTGTTAGATTAGATGTTGATTGTGTATCATGTGATATATAAAATTATAATTATTAAAACAATTCTTAGATGGCCTGTTGGTCGCTGGCCCTTTTTTCAGATCAGACTGGTATTGTTTAAATGCAACTGTTCTGGAGGAATTTGAGCACTCTCTTCCATAAAGCCTTACTTCAGGTGTGTAAAATTTGCGCTCAATTGTTTTTGCATCAAGATCACCCTTCCACCATCATGGCCGACCATTTGTAAAAAGGTGTTTGTCCTGGCAAGTTTCACAAGTCTTTCATTATCCTCAGAAGCTACACTGCCTTTGGGCGTACACTGCAAAAACAGATCTAAAAATAAGCAAAATGTTCTTAAATATAGTGTTTTTGTCCTTGATTTGACAAAAATTAAGGACAAACTTGTATTAATAAATTACACTTAATAACCACCAATTCCCCTGTTTGTTTGTTGTTTTATTTCATCTGTTTGTATTTTATCTCCATACGAGCTCTCCAAATGTTTTTCTCATTCAGGGTGTAACTATTTCATATTGATAATAATTTGAAAAAATACTTTGTTTTTAATGATTGTGTTTTTATCCTGACTTTCCTTTTCTCTAATAACTCCATTGATAAAAAAAAGATTTGTTTGTGTAAAAAAAAAATAAAAAAATCCTCAACCCTCCCAACATTTAACCACATACCATTTGCATAAGGTTTTGTTCCACTGAAATAGGCCAAAAACCCTCTGGTCTGGGTCTCTCCGTCAGCCACCATCTCCAGCATCATGGTGTTTGTGGTTGATATCTGAGCTCCAGGCCGGAAAGTTCCACAGAAGCGACCCAGTTTTTGCACCAAGTTTGAATGGCCATTGTAAATATCAAGATAGTCATAGCGACACTGTGAGTCAGCCTCCAGGTCAAAGATGCGGAAGGAAAGCGTGACCACTTTTCCCTCGGGAACCTGGAAAACAGACAGATCATTTGTGAATAAGAGGAGTTAGTCTGGAATGAGCAAGTGTGCGGAAAGTCACTCACAGTGATCCGCCAGGTGCATTTGGTGTTGGGTTTGTAGTTGCTGGGGAATCCCTCGCTGCCAACAAAACCTGAATCTGCAATCAGATCTCCTCCGCAGTGGAACACAGGCCTGCGACGAAAAAGTCAGCGGGACAGTGAAGCGGGCAGAATGGGAGGTCTTTATACATATTAAAGCTAAAGTAACCATCAGTTTGCTTTGGAGAAAGACTGTGTTTTTACTTTGCTTCTAATTTCTTCCCATTAAAATCTGCATTTCAAATACAAGGAAAAAACACATCCAAGTTCAAGACAGGGGAAGATTATGTAAAAAGTCATGTTAAAATTTCTTTACTCACACTCCCACATCTGGTTTGTTTTTAATAATTTTCAAAAGGAATTCAGTTCATTTTATAATCGAGGAGTTGCTGACACTGTACTTTGTGAAGATTGGAGATAAAGGGAGTTTTCTGTCATTGGTGCAAAATAAAGAGGCATTCCTTTGGGATAAAATAAAATGGAAGATGTCAAACTCAAGCCCTCAACACAGACAGTATATGTTTACACACATATTTAGAATAGTTTCATAGGACATGCAAAAACAAATCATTTTAAGAGTCCGGTGAAGAATGTGTTGCATGAATGAATAATTTTTCCTCAGCATAACTTTATTTTCCTACTGAAAACACAGCGTGTTTGTTAGGAATGTGAAGCAGTGAGACAAGAAACAGTTAAGGATTTCATGTTAACTGCATGTAATTACTTCCTTCTATATAACGTGCCTTTAAAGTATTCATATATTTAGAACTTTTACACATTTTATCACATCTATCAATATCCGTTCCTCCGTCCGTCTTCTTCCGCTTATCCGGGGTCGGGTCGTGGGGGCAGCAGCTTCAGTAGGGAGGCCCAGACGTCCCTCTCTCCGGCCACTTGGGCCAGCTCCTCCGGAGGAATCCCAAGGCGTTCCCAGGCCAGCCAAGAGACACAGTCCCTCCAGCGTGTCCTGGGTCTTCCCCTGGGCCTCCTCCCGGTGGGACGTGCCCGGAACACCTCACCAGGGAGGCGTCCAGGAGGCATCCTGACCAGATGCCCGAGCCACCTCAACTGGCTCTTCTCGACATGGAGGAGCAGCGGCTCTACTCTGAGTCCTCCCTGGATAACTGAGCTCCTCACCCTATCTCTAAGGGAGAGCCCAGACACACCACGGAGAAAACTCATTTCAGCCGCTTGTATCCGGGATCTCGTTCTTTCGGTCACGACCCAGAGCTCGTGACCATAGATGAGGGTAGGAACGTAGATCGACGAGTAAATCGAGAGCTTCGCCTTTTGGCTCAGCTCTCTCTTCACCACAACGGATTGGTACAGCGCCCGCTTCACAGCAGACGCTGCACCAATCTGCCTGTCGATCTCCCGCTCCATCGTCCCCTCATTCGTGAACAAGACCCCAAGATACTTGAACTCCTCCACTAGGGGCAGCACATCCTCCTCAACCCGGAGAAGGCACTGTACCCTTTTCCGGTTCAAGACCATAGTCTCGGATTTGGAGGCACTGATTTTCATCCTGGCCCCTTCGCACTCGGCTGCGAACCGCTCCAGTGAGAGCTGTAGATCACGCCCTGATGAAGCCAATAGGACCACGTCATCCGCAAATAGCAGAGACGCAATCCTAAATCCACTAAAACGGATCCCCTCAACACCTTGGCTGCGCCTCGAAATTCTGTCCATAAAAGTTATGAACAGAATTGGGGACAAAGGGAAACCTTGGCGGAGTCCAACTCTCACTGGAAACGAGTCCAACTTACTGCCGGCAATGCGGACCAGACTCTGACACCGGTCGTACAGAGACCTGACAGCCCTTATTAAAGGGTCCGGTACTCCATACTCCCGGAGTACCCCCCACAGGATCCCTCGGGGGACACGGTCGAATGCCTTCTCCAGATCCACAAAGCACATGTAGACTGGTTGGGCAAACTCCCATGCCCCCTCCAGAATCCTGCTGAGGGTATAGAGCTGGTCCAGTGTTCACCGGATGTGATATCTATCAATATAACATCTATTAATTCTAAGATGTTATATAGGTCAACACAATGTAGCAAAAACAATTGGGAAGTGGAAGGGACATGATACACAGTTTTGAAGACTTAATTAAGAATCCAAATCTGAAAAGTGTAACCTGCCAAAGTATTTCTGCCCCTTTTATTCTGGCAACCCCTGTATAAAATGTAGTGCAACTAATTACTCTCAGAGTTACCTAAATGTTAAAGAGTCTGTCTGTGTATAATGTGATCTTTGTATTAATCCAAGGGGCCTCCAAGATTTGCTGGAGAACATTAGAGAACAAATACCATCATGTAGACCAAGGAACACAGCAGACAGGTCAGGGTAGTTGTGAAGAAGTTTAAAGATGGGTCTAAGGTCTTAGAGAGAATGCAAATAGGTACAACCTGGCTGTCCAGTGAGAAGAGCCTTACAGCCAAGTTATGCCTCTGTTGCAGTCAGCCTGGTCATTTTAAACTCTGTCATGCCACAAGGCCCAAAAGACAATGCCCACCAGAAGTTCAGGGAGTCCTGGTGGGCGCAGTTCATGAAAGCAAAATCCCTCGATTACTGTTGAACACCACTATAGTCATCAATGGTATTGGTGACTATGAGCATTTGGTGAGCAAAATCTCATCAGTTCACAATTAGTCTCTAAATTAAACATTCCCATATCACACTTACTTCTGCTATAAAAATCACTGTGCTTGATGACTCACGTCAATCTATCATCCGTAACCTGAACCCATTCATCTCAGCATTTCTGGCAACCACCACAAACAAACCACATTTTTTTGTTTTTCTCACTTATGTGTCTGACATTGTCCTAGGATACCATCGCTCTCATATTAACTGAAGGAATTTCCATATTGAGTCATCGAGCCCTTTCTGCATGCCTTCGTTGATGAGTCAGATCCTGGGGGAGGACCACCCGGCAGTGGCTATATTCCCTCATACATCAGATCCCATATCGTTCAGTGGGCACATTATTTCAATTTCCTAGATCATCGCAGTACAATCTGCTCTAATGCCTCATCCATCGATGCGTCTGGTGGCCATCCCTCATCAGACATCATGGAATTTGTTGCTGCCTGTCCCATCTGCGAACCTTCATCCGATCTCTTATAACCTCTAGCCACTCCCAACCGACCTGGGTTTTCATCACCGGTCTTCCTCCATCCAAGAGTTCATCCTCACCACTGTCGACTAAATGACATACCATCTGAAATAGTTTCAAACCAATGGCCAACGTGAGCGGATGAACCAGGAACTCAAGAACACCTCTCTGTCTCTGTGAGGACTGCCCAGCTTGCTAGAGTCAATACCTCATCTGGGTAGAGTACACTCACAACAGTTACATCTCCGCTGCCACCAGATGAACTCCATTTGAAGCCTCCTTGTGGTACCAGCATGCCCTCCTGCTGTAGACCTTTCCAGATACCATCTTGCCCTTGGTCAAGAGTCACCCCAAGGCCTGCAAAAAGATTGGGACCAGACTAAGGCGGCTCTGGATAGAACCGCCACCCAGAACAAGAAACCTGTAAGAGGCTACAAAAGACTTCAGACAGGGGCAGAGGTTCACCTTTCAGTTGGATAACAACTCTGAACATTGAGCCAGAGCTTCAATGAAGGGCTTAGATCAAAGTAAATTAATTTCATATAATGGACTAGTCAATGTGAAGACCCACATCTAACTGAGAATCATCGAACATCAGACATCGATATTTGCAGACTGTTCATCCAGTTTGAACTAACTTTTCACCCAAGGGTATAAAGTACTTTGTCATGGTCTGTCACATAAAAACCCAATATAATACATTTCTATTATTTGCTGTAATGTGACAAAATAGAGGGAAATAATTTAATTAGACAGTAACACTTTTTTAAAGCACTGTAGACAGGTACATTTACCCGTCCGTTTTCTTCCGCTTATCCGGGGTCGGGTCGCGGGGGTAGCAGCTTCAGTAGGGAGGCTCAGACGTCCCTCTTTCCAGCCACTTGGGCCAGCTCCTCAGGAGGAATCCCAAGGCGTTCCCAGGCCAGCCGGGAGACATAGTCCCTCCAGCGTGTCCTGGGTCTCCCCCTGGGCCTCCTCCCGGTGGGACGTGCCCGGAACACCTCACCAGGGAGACGTCCAGGAGGCATCCTGACCAGATGCCCGAGCCACCTCAACTGGCTCCTCTCGACATGGAGGAGCAGCGGCTCTACTCTGAGTCCTCCCCGGATGACTGAGCTCCTCACCCTATCTCTAAGGGAGAGCCCAGACACACTACAGAGAAAACTCATTTCAGCCGCTTATATCCGGGATCTCGTTCTTTCGGTCACGACCCAAAGCTCGTGACCATAGATGAGGGTAGGAGCGTAGATCGACCGGTAAATCGAGAGCTTCGCCTTTTGTCTCAGCACTCTCTTCACCACAACGGACCAGTACTGTGTAAATGTACCTCGGATCACTGTACCGGTCCGAGGTACATTTACACAACATAAAAAACGTACGTTACGTGAAGTATCATAACAGCAGAGCTGTGATTCTTTACACCATAGTGTCATAAACTTTGTCGCCTTCAAATACACTGTCTTGTGAAAGAGACCGTATGCTTTTTTTTTCTTATTTGTTTTTGTCTTCATGTTCTATGGTTAGATTGTGTGTGTTCTATGTTCATGCGAATGAGCAATGTGTAAAGATAATTGGTAAAAAAAAAAAAAACGAACACCCCACACATTGTGAATCTGATTAATCAACATACGCTGCTTCTGGACCTTGTCTGATTGGCAAAAAGTACTGCCTGCCACACTAGTGTTCTGTCTGCACTCCACTTGTGATTTTACTGATTCTGATTTTCATATACTATCTGTGTGTTAGGCATTTAGTTTAAACCTCCAGAGGCGAATGGAGGGTTGTGGCCTTCTTTCTCTGATGTGCTTTCTGTTAAAAAGCGAAGAAAATGTAAGAGAATTTGCTGTCTGCTGTTTGTTGGCATATTGAATTTTTCTTTTAAATATGGGATCACTTCAGGATGTTTGGTCAGTTGCTTTACTTAGTTACAAACATAAAGTGACACATATTGAAAAAAATATATCTAACAGTTGAAAAGTCTAACTATGTAAGGCGTTGCTTGAAGGACTGAAACAACATTAATGACACTTCTTTTTGTCAGATAAAGTAGAAATAAAAAAAGGATTCACCCCACTGATCCAAGTCATGTTTGAGAAAGAGGATGCATTTATTGCTTAAAAAAGCCAAGAGGATGTGGAACAAAGAAATAATTGTGAGTTTTTTTATTATTATTTTTTGGGTAGTTATTGATATTGTGTTTTTTGGTGATTTTTTATTAAAAAAAAAACGTGAAATGTTGTCAAAAATCATGACTATGGAATTACATGTGTCTTAAGCATGCTTTACCAAACCAGAAAGCGGTAACTGTGCCTCGATGGATTGACTAGTCCTCTTGCAATTGGAAGGTTGTGGGTTCAATTCCAACTTCCCCTTGTAACATGTCAATGTGCCCATGGGCAAGGCACTTAATCCTCAAGTTGCCTTCCGTGCTGCGTATCGGTGTATACATGTGTGCGCGTTAGTGAGTGCGATTGGGTGAATGTGGCTCTAGTGTACAACGCATTGAGTGGTCAGTATGACTGGAAAAGCGCTATATATATATAAGTGCAGTCTATTTAAAGTTCAGCTACTAAATATAATTGTTTTATTTACTCTCTTTTTTTCATTATTTTTTTAACAATTAAATTAGACAACTTACTGATCATCCTCCAGTAGCTGCGGTAACTTATCTCTTGCCTCAGGTTGTGGAGAGCTTTATTTCAAATGTCAATTGGACACAGGTAATAGAGCAAAAGGGAATGACATAGAGCAAATTCTAAACAAGTCTGGACTTGAATTTTGGCTCACTGCACCAGCTCCTTCAGCCTCCATGGGGGTTTCACGCAGCATTCCAGTAAAAAATCGTGCACAGATATTAGTTAAATTATGCAGTTTCTGTATGACATGTTAGGAAATATATGTGAAAAATAGGTGGAAAAACTAACTTGGAATCTTTTCTTCATATTTTTTCACAATTTTATTGGGTAATAAATAATTTATTAGACCCTTTGTTAGGGAAGATGTGAATAAAGACCTCAACTTGTTATGAACCATAAAAAGGGGTCTCTGGAGCAGTAAAGGTCAATGGGTCTGCTAAGTCCAGATGTATCCTGTTTTGATGGGATGTAGTGATGCCCCTGTTCTACTCAGGGCTGACTCTACATTTCTGGTAGAGCAGTGTGATGATCTGAGGTCGCCTCCATGAGTCTAATCACCGTTCAGGCAGTCAAAACAAGAGCCGGGGGTTTCTGGGCTCACACTGTGGCTCGTTGATCCTTTAGACATCACTTGCAAACAGGATTTATTTTACAGTTTTAATGACATTACCACCACAGATTTATATGTGTTGTTTTAGGATATTTATGGAATTTACGAAAAACAGTAGTGCATGATTGTGAAGTAGAGGGAAAAGAACATGTGGTTTACAAAGTCTTTACAGAGAAGATGTGTCTACTATCTTTGCACATCTACAGACTGATTTGCAAAATACTTTGAGCTCATTCAGACTGGCTGGACAACATCTATAAACATTAGTTTTTAAAGTCTTGATACAGATCAACGAGCTTTAGGTTTGGAATTTTACTGGAACATTTCAGTTCATGAAACTTCTCTGATGTAAGCCATGGTGGCTTTGACTGTATGTTTAGGGTTGTTCTCCTAATGGAAGTTGAGCCCTGCACAACAGTTTCAAGTCTCTCGAAGCATCCTACAGGTTTTCTTCCAGGACAGTCCTGTATATTGACTCATTCATCTTCCCATCAGTTCTGACCAGCTTCATTGTTTCTGCTGAAAACAAAGCATCCTAAAGCATGATACACTCACCCCTATCTTTGATATGATGTTTTATATCCTAACCCTTGTTTTAGCTAAGCTTCTCCACAATTATCTCTGACCTATCTGCGGTGTGCCTCGGTCATCATGATACGGTTTGTTGGCGAGAGTCTTTGGGCTAGGATGGGAATGATCCGATGTACTGGTCCAATTCTCCCAACATGTGTACAGAATCTTTGTTAATTGTATTTGTTATTGTGACTCCTGCTGAAAATAAATCAGTTCAGAATGACGCCATGGAAAATGTGTTGAAATCGAAGCGCTTGAGTGAGGGTGTTGTAATCAAAGCTAGAGCGAAATTCAAACATGTGCACACACACAAAATGTATGTATATATATATATATATATATATATATATATATATATATATATATATATATATATATATATATATATATATGTATATGTGTGTGTGTGTGTGTGATTTTGTCTTGTTTTTCCCACCAGCACGGATGCTCTGGATGCTGGCATTAGCAAGGATACCCTGAATGGCAGCCACCAACATTTGGAAAGCAACAGAATGTAAAATGTGCATATACAGCAATAGCTGAGGTCTAGTATAAAACTGACAAGCTAATTTTCCAGCAGACTGACAAGTCAAGACATCTAGGGATGATGTGATTAATTAGCTGCATTCCAGGCTCTGAGTGAGCTCACTCGAGGTCAGATCTCAGTCTCTGGAATGGAAATGTTTCCTTGTTCCAACTGTCGCCAGCTGGGATCAGGTCCAAGCCAAGAGAATTGCTGTATCTCTGTAACGATGAAGCCGTTGCATAGCTGGAGGTTTTTGCACAGTTCTCACTCACACTTTGGACCCCCAGTGAAGTTCAGTGGCTGCTGCATGAGTCCATATTTTCCAGCATAAGCGCCAAGTTTCTCTGATTTACCCCTCTGACAAAGCCATAAGCAGTAACATCTGTGGCAGCTGTGCCAATCCGAACCAAGTTTACCCTCCAGCCTGACTCAAAGTCCATCAATGAAACGCAAAGAAACAAAAATAACAATAATTAAAATCAGTGTTTGCAGTCCAAACCCAAATGACAATCTCAAATGTACATATAATCTTACAAATAAGAACACATGGGTGAAATCCCTTTCAGTGCCTTTATAACCAGATCCTACAGCTTACCTGCTGTAATTGGTCTCCTGAGCCTTTATCCATCCCAAACTCAAAGAAAGGAGCAAAAGGTGCCCCCAGATGCAGTCCACACGCATCATGATACAAATCTTGCACAGAAAGCAGAGCAGAATGTTGCAGCAGAGGGAGAGGGGAACAGGACACAGGAGGTGAGGAAAGAGGGGAGGAGGGAGAAGAAGGCTGTTCAGTTGGGGGAGGCGGAGAGAATGAATGAGTGAGTGGAGAGGAATCAGCAGAGGTTGGGGGGGGGGGGGTTGTGGAATTCAAAAATGGATAAAGTCATGAACAAAGATCCTGAAGGGAACCTAATAGCAGGCAGAAAGAGCCATGAGGGGGAATGACGTTAGCAGCTAAAGGAGGGTAGATCTTAACAGAAGCCAGATGTTTCTCTTAGGAAAAAAAATGGGTTTACTTTATGGTGTGGACATCTAAGAAGGATGAATCCTTTACTGCAGATAATGATTGGCTGCACTAATTCTTAAAAGCTTTTAACGTACTGGAAAGTTCATTTAGAAAGGTGAAATAACTCCGTCTGTAGTAGCCTGTCAGTAGAAGAGAGGCAGAGGTGGAGATGGAGCCGGAGGCTGTGTGTGGGATCTTAACAAGTAGGGTAATAAATCTTTGCATTCCACAGGAGACCAGAGGTGAGACCTTTTATCAACGAAACATGGAGCTATTTAGACATAAAATCAAAACTGTGGCCGTCTTGGTAAAACAAAACTCCCACAAAGTCCCATGAAAAGGGTAAAAACGAAGAGTCATTTGCCTTTAACTGTTACTTCCTGAAGCTCCGTGGGGTCCTTCGGCTCCACAACGTCAAGAGTGCCCCGCAATCCAGCAAGACAAAAATAACACCCCACAGAGGGGTGGGATAATCTTCGTCTTTTAACTTCTGGGAATGGGGAAAACCTCTGGCCTACATTACAGAGGCCTGTGGAAGGGCCATTTGTTCAGGGATAGTTAAAAAAAAGTCACTTTTAATCACTCAGCTAACTGGACGGAATGAATTCCGAGTACAAAGCAGCTTCAACCATAAATAAAACAAAAAACAACCTCAAATTTCTGACAAATGGAAAGACTTGAATACTTTAGCGCTTTTGGGGAACTCTGGGGGGTGGAGAAATGAGAACCCCCCCGGTCCATCGATGTTTGCATAAACCCAAAGTCTTGATGGAGATCAGCAGGAGTAGGAATGCAGGAGTGTGTTCTGCTGGTGGGGGGGCGGGGGAGTGAGTGTCCACACAACTGCTCAGTCACTGGTGTGTGGGAGCAGCGATCGGAGCCAAGACCGTAGGTTTCCCGCAATAACTTCTAATGAACCCTCCGAGCTGGACCCCGCATTCCTTGCAGAGAGTCCAAAAGGAATAGATGTGGGAGTTCAGGCCAGTGGGGAAGCAGAGGAGTGTGGTGAAGGCAGAGGAGAGGGAGGAAGGGGGGGGGGGAGGGGCTGGTTATCAGCCAAATGGAAAACAAGCCTGAAGCAATCTGACAGAAGGACAGATTAACAAGGAGAGAAGCTGGTTTTGACTGAACCCCCCAGGAGTGAGGTCATGTTCATGTCTCTGCAACTGTTTATACTCTCCACATATTCATGCCAGTTCATCGTCCCAGCCTTTCATAACCCATCTTTATGAAGAAAAAGGGGAAAAAAGGGGAAAAAAGGTTCTGGTTGAGTGAGAGATTGTCCAACACAGAATGCCAGTTGTTCTGAGAAAGCATCTGAATCAGATCCAACCTAGTCATTTTCCTGTAGTAGTTGGCACGTCTGCTTCCTGCAGTTGTGGTTTGTCTTAAACCTACTCTCTACAGTTAGAGCCTTATTATCCAATTAGTTTTTTTTATTTATTTTTTTTTTCCTTCTTTTGTTTCGTTTGTTGTTTTTTGGCAGAACAGGAAAAGTCTCACCAATAAGCGAATGCAGAAGCACAGAAGTTACGTCTGGAAAAGAAACACTGTTTTTCCAAAATGTTGTTGTAATTTGTGTTTTGGATCATCGTCCTGTTGTGTCCAACCATTTAACTATCTGATCCAATTTAGGGTTCTCGAGACCTTCAAACCCGACGGAAATGTGCAGCCCTCCTCACAGATAAGGCAAATGTGTTCTAGAAAAAGGTTTAATGGCCAAAGAGGAAAGGAATTTAATGGCCACAATGATGATTTTTTTTCTTTTTTTTTTTTCTTTTTTTTGAAAGCGTCAAGGTAAACTGAATTCAACTTATCAACTGTTAAAATTGGTAGTGGTGGTAGCATCATGCTGTGGGTCTGTTTCATTATGAAGTTATGAGGGTATACCTCTATATTCACTCTATATTCAACTTGCCTAAACATCAACATGGTTGAAACTTTGGCACAAAGTAGAGATGATGTTAAAAAATAAATTTTTACTGGTTTTGGAACACATAATGTCAGCGAATATAAACCACCACCGCCCTCTTGAAAATTGTTGAACTATGCTTAAAGCTGGGTCCAGGGCCGGATTATCCATAAAGGCCAGTGGGCCAGTGCCCAGGGGCACCAACCTTGGGGGTGTGTGTGTGTGTGGGGGGGGGGGCACCACATGACACATGCTTTAAAAATATATTTTTCATAAATTGTTATATTATTTACTTGAAATTTTTGAAAGACCATGCATTATTCGTTTTGTGAACACTGATGTCACAATAATAATAGATAAATAAATAAAGATTTTTTTTATTTCAACATTTTTTTATTTCACCACATTGTCTTAATACGGGCCTGGCTGGGTCCACTACAGGGAAATGTAGAACCTATATAATAAATATGGTTTATGCAACTTATTAAGGGGCACTTATCAACATAGATAGAGGGTGAAAGTTTATATGGCTAATACTAAAGTCTTCTGTGTCCCTTTTGTACTGTCCGTCACAGCAGCAGGTTGACATTTCAAGGATGTGTCCAGATGGAATCCGGCTCTGTCCGCTTCGTGCCAGCGGATTCACGGCGCACGTCATGCTCAGTTGTTAGGGTGACACCTGGTGGTGAAGATTGAAAACTACACCTCACGAAGCCGCTTCAGCAAGGCATGCCGGTGCGCTCATGGTCTCTCTGGTTATGAGTGGGATAGGAGACCCGACTTATTTGCCGCTTAGCACCAATCTTTGCATGGTCTGTTCGTGCAAATCTGCATCGAATAAATAAAGTCAAATTAGCAGAGACGGCGCTAAAGAATGAAAAAACAAAAAAAAAAAAAACAAAAAAAAAAAAAAACAGGAAGTTCTAGTACGTCAGCGGTTGCGGCACGGGAGTTTCAATATAAAAGCCGCTGCATGCAGTACCAGCTGTTCCGCTGCAGAGAACAACAGTACGTTAAAAAAAAAAACATATGTTGTTTATTATTTCTTATAAATCAGAAACAAGGAAAGTTTATCTACCGTCCATCTGAGCAGAGTCATCGTGTTACGTGACAGCATTACGCAAATCCCAAATGATCAGTATTGTTTAAACACTTCAATTGCTATGCTGTCACGCCAACAATAATTATTATAATTTATTTGGCAAGACTTTAACCGCTCTCGATGGCCAACACTGATGCAGGTTTTGGTCACCTATAAACTACAGCTCACAAAAAGTGATACGAATGTCTTGCAGAATAAAAAAAAGGGAGGTGAGGAAGATGTGGGCCTGTGGAAAAAAATAAATAAAACGAATGCAGACATAATCACAGCTGTATTTTTCCTCATATCGTGCAGCTCTGATACACATGGATCATATCAATGAGCTGTGTGTGTGTGTGTGTGTGTGTGCTATTTTGGATTGTCAGATTTAAAAAAAAAATCACTATTATCATGTGAATGGCTTTTAAAACTTTCTTTTTGGGCCATTTACATAATTTTGTTTATCAATTTGGGGTTTCCCTACCAATCTATAAGCACCTTTAACAAGGACATCCACTGTGAGAGAGAAACTGCATTGGGTTCTTTCAGCTTCCTGTCTATCTGTGTAATTTGACCTGTTCTAATTACAGCTCTTGGTGTGGGGAAGAGCTACAGAGACACTAGTCACTGAGTATTAGTGCAGTCAAAGAAACCTTATTGAAACGTTAGAAGACACGAGGCTCTCAGCACTGTTGCCGTTTTTGCTGACTGAGACATTTCTTTAGGAAGAAATTGTAAATATCTGTCACTTTCAAAAGAAAACATACAGAAGAGAGTCTTGATGGGCAATACTGGTGGTGTTATGTTGCTGTACAAACCTTGTTTTGCGCTTTCATTGCATTATGTTCCCTTTAGGGCTGAGAAATATGGACCAAAAATAATATCAATATTTTTTAGGCTGAAATGTGACAGACAGCTGAAAAATAACCTACTGGAACACGTAAAAGTATAATTATAATGCAACATAGACCATCTCAAAAATATTAAAAATATTGTCTCATCCTATATCTCTTTTTAAAAAAATATAAATATTTTTAAAATCTCAATATATTGCCCAGCCCTAGTTCCTTTTTAGATTCTTTGAAAAAACTGTTTTGAAGCTGCTCTTGTTTTTTTTTTTACTTGTTGCTTGTCTGTCTGGGCCTAAGTCTTGTGTGTGTCTGTTGTGTGATGGTAACATACTGTACACAAGGACTCTGGACGAATGCAGAAACGTGCAGTTTTATGGCTCCAGGTCTCCATGTATTTGTTTTGGCACACTTAACACATAATAGGGATCAATTAGAGAAAAGGTCAATCTCTGTATTGGTAGTAAATTTATGCTTATTCACACAGGTCCCAGAACGGGAGTCCAAATGACATTGCCTCCTTGCTGCACACCCACAAAGCACGTGAAACACACACAAAAGTACAATTTGTCATAGATACTGTTTTTTTCTTTTTTCTCCAATATACATATATTTCATGATGTTCATCAATATAATAAGACATTGATAGATTTACACTACAATTATTTCATGTACTTTTCCCACTCAGTCTCCTCTCCTTTGCGTTGAATCGACCTTGTTCAGACTCTAATCCCAAACCAAAGGACGGCACATTACATCTACCGATAAATAAAAGCAGAAAGAACAAAGAAAAGAAAATCCCACCGATCACATTGCCCGTGATCCTCCAGCCCCGTCCCTCCTGTGAGGCCGGACGGGCAGGGGCAACGTGCGCCTTCGTCCCTGTGATCCTGCTTCCCAAGGAGAAAACAGAAAGAACCCATCCCTTACAAATGAACCAATTTAAACAAATCTAACTCATCGACACAAACAGCAATCTGATGTAAACTGTAGAATCCTTCACACAAAAATACTTCTCTCATCAACTTCCCGCTTTTCTTTAGCATGACCCATCAGTGCTGACAAACAAACAATTCAGTGACATCTGGAGTTGTTACTTAGATGCAGAATAATAAAAAAAAAGTACATTTGGTTCCCAAATAAAACATTTAATATATCTATAGCCGCCTGGAAAACATTCAGTGACTCAAAAGGTTCCCTCCTGTTGCCGCGTTCAGCTCTTACTCCGATAAACGCGCGTGCATTTCTATACACTTGTGCGCGTCTTCTTTTAAAACCATCTCTCTTTCTGATGGCTTTCCAACAACACTCATCAGACGCTCCGCCAAAGACCTGAACGCAGCGTTGAGATCACTGAAGGCTTCCCGAGGCCGACGCGTGCTCGTGTTCTCCCACTCGGTCATCCCGCCGAAACGTAAAAGGAATCGCATCCGAAGAAAAAGAAAGAAAAGTACCACTGTGTTAAAAACATTTCCAGGCGAGGTTTCTCATACAGAGAGTAAAAGCAATAAATAAACAGAAAAAAAAAGAAAGAGATAGAGAGAGCACTCACTTCATTTTCACCATTGTGACCAAACTGGTTGAGCACTCACAGGACAACAGTTGGATTTATGGAGAACACATGAGTCCTACCCCAATCAGCAGTGTTATTTCACTTCAGAGCCCACTGTGTGGTTATGTCCTGTACAAATGGCTAAAAGGACAACATTTGTAACCCTCCAATCGCTTAATATTGCCAAAAGAATCCAATTTTACAGTTTGCTATTATTTTTTTTTGTCCTCCTGTGTATTTTGGTAAATTGCAAACAACTTAAACCTGAGGATATAGGACCCCCTACCCCCCAAAACACCCCCCCATATCACAATACTAAACAATGTAGGTTTTGCTTTGTTTTTTGGGGGAAAACATTTTTCACGGTTTTCTAATATCTATAGTTAGTTTAGACATTTTGAAACCTGGCAGCACTACGGAGACAGAAAAAAAAGAGAGAAAAAGACTTGTGCTATAATTAGTTGCAAGACTGTGTGTCCACTAACTTTGTACAGATTAAAAGAAGCTCCTCGAACCTGGATCCACATGGCAGGGGAGTTTCTATTCGACGTTTACCTTGCATATGTCAGGGTGGCACAGTCACAAGCCAAACTTGACCCTATAAATAGTGTATGACAGCTAATATGTCCCTAAGATAGAAGCAATTTAAATCTGACCAGGACAGCTCGGGTAACCTGCTTCCCTCCGCCTGCTTGTGGTGAGTATAGGCAGCGTTAGCTCGGAAATTTGGTCTTTGGTCGTTTTTACTTTTGCTCTTTTTTTGGAGGAGCAACAAGAAGCAGAATTTTTTATTTTTTATTTTTTTTTAAGGCTAGCAGACCTGCAGCCTCGTCGCTTGTGTACTTCAGAGGCGAAGGAAAACTGACATGCCCTCACCCTGAGAGTTAAGCGGCCTAAATCCGTCGGGATAAATGGGAAGGTGGGGGGGGGGGGGTTACTCCCAAGGCGGAGCTACTGTAATACACACATGCACACACACACATACACAGTAGGAGCTGGGAAAGGTGGGTGGGTTACTCCACGTAGCTGACGGGAGGGTAAAAGAAACAGGGTCACAAAGGCTTTTTATTTTTGCACAGCTGTTTTTGGAACTCCAGTCCACAACATAGGTTTTACTTTCCTTCCCAATGCATGCCAGCACACTTAAAAACCTTAATTGCCTAACTTTTAACAGATTTACCCAACAACAATTTTAGAGTTTGGATTTTACTGCAACCGCATTGAAATTTTAGGAAGCGACATTCTTCTGTGGTTGAGAGAAAATGTGCTGTGTGTGTTTTTTTTTTTTTTCTCTCAAATGCCTTTGTAGCTTCAGGAATTTCTGACACTTCCCCTCTATAGCACATGTGCAGCACACAGCATTGGAAATTTGTTAAAAAAAAAAAAAATCAAGTGCCTTGTATTAGCCCTGCTCCTTTACCCATCAAGTAGTCACAATCATGCACATCAGGACATGCCACGATAATAACATTAATAAAAAAGTGGATTGAAAATAGTTTAACACCAACCCAGTGAGTGCACAAATGAAAGAAATAACCGCAACAAGGAAAATAACTGTTTTCCTTTAATGCTTGGCAGTGTGTAACGCAGAGCTGAACTACAAAAAACACACCAGACAGAAGCAAAGAGGAGCTTCGCTCTTAACGGTTCGCATCCTCGTTGCTTCTTCTGTTTCACACAAAAATATACTATGATAAAAAATAGAGTCTATTATATTTAAAAAAAGAAAAAAAAAAAGGCCTTAACTAGAAGATCACTAAGACAGAACCACGGCGCTAGCAAAACACTCATCTTAGGAATGCTACGATTATTATTTTTTTTGTTTCATTTTGAGCTAATGCTTCGAGGTTTTCTGCCTAGGTGCCATTGTCTTCCTTTGTCTGGCGTTTACGCTATTTTTTATGATTTAAATGTGCTCTTAATGTAGAGAGGCTCTGCTGCATCGGTGTTCCCTTTGGCCGGGCTGTTGGACAGCGCTGCGGCTCCATCAAAAACAAGGACGTTTGTGCAAATTTTGAACGGATTCCCACAGTCGGCCTCTCCTCCCACGCAAATGCGAGGGGGAGCGCTGCACTGTAAGTTAACAAAACAACTGTGAACCAAGGCCTTTGAGTGTCCTGACAGGGAGCAGACCAGTGCAGCGTCTGTCTCATGGAATCACTTCCCTGCGACAGAATCACCCTATCCCTCCGAAAGCTAGAATACATTTCCAAGCCAAAATCACCTATCAGATATGAATGCATCTCCACCATTTATTGTGTGAAAGCGTAAAGTTAAGGTATCATCACTAATATCATAGGAAAGAAAATCAGTAGGACAATCCAGTCCATGCAACAACATGTACCCTTACACCAAGTCGCTATACTAACTGTCTCCTGTTGTTTGCATGACTGTTATAACTGAGACAAGTTTCATCACTTGCATTTTTTTAAGGTACTCACACTTCCATGTGCTACAGTAAGAGAATCCGCACTAGACTGCAATGAAGGAATGTTTTCGAAATAAGACACTACGTAATCGTTAAATAAAAAAAAAAAAAAAAAAAAAAAAAACTCCTACAGACATCGGTCCGACCGTACTATGGCAGTTTAAAGTTCTCCGAGGGAAGCATGCTGAGAAACAAGATGGCGCCGAAAGACACTTTGGACGGTCGTTGTTTAAGAATCGCTCTCTGATAAAGGGAGGTACGTTGGACAGCGTTGGAGGTAATGATCACTATGGATTAGCTACACAAGTCATGCACTGTTTTACCATTTTGACCAACATCATTGAGTGAACAACAACCGTAGCAAAAATCCACATGAGAAACAAAAACTAGACCTATTCTTTTTTCTTTTTTTTTTTTTTTTTGCTGGGGTAAACCTATAGAAGTCCAGAGCTGAAAAAGGAAAAGCCTTGGGAAGATCGTGAATAGCTCCGAGTTGGTCTGCCTTTCAAGAGAAATGCAGGTAGACGTTTCATGGAGGCGTACGACAAAAGCAAGGAAAATAAAGGGGTGGGTGGGGCTGATGAGAGCAGGCAAGATGCACACTTTCGTTAATAGGCAGTAGTCAACGCTAAAGCATACGTCAAATTAATACAAAAAATAAAAAGTACAAAATGCACACGCACACACACGCACGCACATCTACAAAACAGTATATCAGATATATATATCAGAATAAAACTCTACAAATAACTCTATATATCAGCTTTGTAACAAGTATCGCCAATTGTTGTATCGGTTTCTGTTGTTGCATCGTCACATGGGGCTTTGGTTCCCAGTGTGGCAAGGTTGGAAAAGCCAAGAGTACCCAGAGAAGACAGGGCCACACACTCACAGGACAAATATCGACAGGGATCCAGAGGCGAGGCTGTGGAAGTAAGGAGGGGCAGGGGTGGGGGGAGCCACGGGGCCCTGAAGGGTTTAGGGGTGTTATATCGAGGCTAGCTTGGGGGGGAAATATACGTACATACAATAAATCAATTCATTTGTGGTTAATTTTGTCATCAATTAGAGGGTTTTTTTCTTCTGTAGTAAGGAAGCTTGGGTCAGACTGGGGTAGGAGCGACTCTTCTTAGGTGCTGAAGTACACTGTAGGAAGGCAGAGTGGAACAAAGTGTTACAGGATGAGAAAAAGATGTCCTTTAGAAGTAGTGTACAAAGGGAAAAAAAGGATTCTTACCAATAATGACAATGAGGACAATCACACATATCACACCCAGGATAATCATCATCTGCAGTCCGCAAATTTTCAGGAAAAGAAACATTAGTTAGGAAAGCAAAAAAAAAAAAGTTGTGTTAAAAATAATGCTAATAAAACCATTGTTCATACATAGTGTAATTCCATTTGAAGCAAATAAAATCATATATCAGCCCCTTAAACAACCGCGGAAACCTTAATATTGCAACTGAGTATGCATGCCGGCGTGTCCTCACCTTGGCATTCTTCCACCAGTACTTATTCTTCAGTTTTGCAGCGCTAGTCTCAAACTGAGAAGCTCCAGCCTGCAGGGCATCGGCCCTGTCGTCCAGCTCTGACAGCTTCTGATCACGCTCCAGAACCTTGTCCACGTTTACACGCATGATATCCACCACCTGAGGAGAGAAACGCAGCAAAGCATCAGTCGGAGATCCAGACGGGACGACCAGATGTGAAGGGACGACACGAGTCTGGAGGAAGTCTGAAAGATCTGGATTATGATAAAGCGCTTTGACTTTTCTTTTTGTGTGTGCTTACTTTTTTTTTTTTTTTTTTAGAAATGGTTGAGGAGGAAAAATAAGCTTCACTTACCTCATCCACCTGCGCCTGTGTCTGCTGCAGACGGCGGTTGCTGGTGAGGTTGGGAGGGGCCTGATTCCCTCCCTCTGGCGCAGGGGCTCCAGCGGCTGGGGCAGACCTGATGGTTTAAAAAACACAAACGTAGACACATTGTCAGCAGATCACACAACATTCAAGTTCAAATTCAATTAATGGGCTTTTTATTGCAATGGAGGAGCATAGATGAACCAGGGACAGTGTTTCCTAGATACATATACATGATAAAAAAGAAGAAAAATAAAGAAATCGCTAGGAAATCGACAGGAGAAAGCACAGACAGATAAATACTCAAACAGACAAACCATGTAAAATGAGAGCAATTGTGTAAAATGCATAATGTTAACAGCAGTCGAGCAGTTTAACAGCTTGTAGCAGTTTAGAAGTTCTAGTTTTCATGTTGCTGTACCGTTTGATGTCAGTAGTTTCAAAACTTCACTCAGATGACGTGAGTAGTCTCTGGCACCATTCAGTGTCCTGCTTCTGTGTCACCATGGCACTCCAGCTGTTTATTACAACAGGAGTGCCATGCTGGTATAGATTTAAGTTACTGTAGTTCTGATTTTTGTTGATGGATAAACCGAGATGTCAAAATTCAAGCAGGGACCTATGGGAGGACAATAAAAAGAGTGTGCTTCACTGCTTATTATCGGCTGCTTTAAACGGTTCAGAGCGTAGAACTTTACTCTGGAAAAACAAAAACAGCTTTAATGTGGGAAAAAAACTAGAAGGAGGAGTAATCTCATTTTTTGAATCAAATTAGTTGGTGGTATTTTCAGAAGTTCCAGAAGATCCAGTGTGATGAAGAATGGAGTTATAGAGCCTGCAGCAATGCAAAACAAAATAATAGAGTAAACCAACCAACAGACTTTGTTTTGATCTCAGTAAAGATCCGACAGAGGTCAGGAACACGAGCTTTAATGGTTGAATTGGGAACATTTTGTAATTCCTTCGTTTTCTATTGGATTCAGAACTATTCCCATAATCTGGGAATTTGTAGGATGTTTTTCTTTCATGTTAAATTAATTACTTGGTTTTATCGTCCTTTGAACTTGAGTTAAACTCACTTGGGATTTGCCTGGAAAATCCTAATTAATGCACTGGTGTTCATTGGCTTTCATTGTTAGAACTTTACAAATCAGAATCACATGTACGTCCTTTTGATGCATATCAGAACCCAGATTAAAACACAGACTGTTACTGTTCAAACCGTTTAAAATTGTGCATTGTCACAACAGATCAATAATCTTGTGTAAACTATTGAAATAACACCTGAGTTTGAATTTGTGTTAATATAAGAGAATAATTGACTGCCACTGCATGTCATTAAATTGTATTTATTTATTTATTTGCTCTTTTACATATTTAAGCATATCTTTGTCCTCTGGTCAGTCAGTCAACACAGAGTATAAAATGTTACATCATGATAAGACAACATACCTATTGACAACACTTTAAATAACTTTCTGTAATATTTTTAATTTATATTTGTTGGCATAGCTATCAAATAAAGATTATGATTTAAGCAAGATGCCATTCTAAAACATAAAAAAAAAAAGAAATTGAACTTAGTTTACTACTTTGTGTATTTCGGTGACTTGGCAAGCTTACTGTTATTTGTCCGTTTTATTCACTAAGCCCAAATGTTAAGTATGGTTCAATAAAAACCTATGGTTGGGGAATTTAACTTAGGGTTAACTGAGCTGCATCTCCAAGAATGCACATGTGGAGACACAATGCTGTACAAAGGTCACCCCTCTAACACATCACTAATCCTCTAACAACAACAAATCCTTTGGAATAGTTGGCCTGTTGTTGCTCGAAGTCAGTCTCATCCCAAGCAGTCAGACACCCTACACATTATTCTAAGGTCTGTTTATTTTTTAGAGGATCAACTGTCCCCTCATATAAGACTAAAATTTACAGTTTGACAAATAAAGCTTAGACATCTGTGTAGTTACTGTGTGCTTTTTCTTTGCACCTGCTAGCAACGAGTACCCTAACAAAGGCGCAAATGTGTGCAGACGTTCGTGCTGTCATCGCCTCCTAACTAACACCGGGTCAACTTGCCAATGCAGCAGCAAGGTTTCTCATCAGCTTCTGCATCCTGTGAAAACTGCCAGCTGTGTTTCAATCCTGCCAGGTGGAGCCAGCCACTGTGCTTGCTTTGTGCAACATTAATGCAAACTTTCTGTTTTGTTTCAAGATGCTACACTCAGGTGAGTCTTTTTGCATTATTCTGATTAAGGTCATGTCAGAATATAGACAGACTATGTACAAAAAAAAAACCCTCTTTTGTGTCTGCCATGACACGACTCTGACAACAGAAAAAAACAACAACAACAGAATGCTAAAGGGAATGTGATCTGACAAATGCAGCTGAAATGACAAATGTGGAAGGTGGGGTTTTTACACGATTCTACAGCCCACTGCTAATGTGAGATTTGCTGTGAATGCTAAATATATTCAACCCTGTTTTGAGAAAGTGCTTATTAATATAGCTGTTCCCCACTGTGACTTCAAAAGGGGACTGCTGTAACACTGATGGATCCTCAAAGCAGTCATAGGTGGAAGACGGAAGGAGGGACGGACGTACAGACAAACTGTGGAATACCTCGGGGTTCTATTTAAGCATCCCATCTTTTTCATTCTGTTTGCTACCACTTTACTCATTAGTCACAAAATGTTATGTCATTGTTTTACATGTGATTTTCAAAGCTATCTTGGTGACATATTCTCTGAAAACCGATCAACACCTTAATCTCCTCATGCTTGGATTACTGTCTTTGTATATTGAGCTGGATCAGCCTTTACTGCTCATTTTCAGTGAAGTCGCTCACCTTCTTACTCCACTAAAGGTTGAGACACCATTATCCTGATTTTAGATGTTGTCCCATCTATTTCGGAATTGCTTTAAAAGATTATTATTGGAATTCAAGAGTCTTCATTGACTGGCACCAGAGCATCTTGAATATCTTTTATCATTCTAATGCTTACCAGAACTTTGAGATTTCCAAAACCATTTACTTTTACAGGTTTCTCTGAGCACACTAAAAACCAAAGGAAATACAACCAAAAGAGATAAAACCTTTTTAGCTGTAGCCCCAAAGCTCTGGAACAGGCTCCCATTTCAAGAAAACTATTCCAAGGACGACGAACTATCTATGTATTACTTTTTAAAACACATATGTTTGTAAATGTTTCTCCAAGGTTAAATGAGGTAGGCTGTTTTATAATTGAGTTTGATTATTTGAAATATAATATTTACTTATAATGTGTACTTATTATTATATTTATTTATATGTGTTTTGTTCTCTGTTCTTGTTTTAGCATTTTCTAGGTTAAATTTTTATCAACAGTTTAGTTGTTTAGGTAGAAGTGATTTATACATTTCTATTTAGGCCAATTTGCAATGCCTGTCTTCACATGGGCTTTTTGTTGGAAACAAACAACAAATATCAGGCAATTCAAATGTAAATCAAAGTAAAACCATAACACTAAGACCCAACAATGCTGACAAATTGTCACAATAACACAATACAATCAACTGAAACGAAATATGGTCGTGACCTTGCATAAACATTTAGCCGGTCCTTAAGAAACTATTTCAGTTCAGCTTAATATTTTTGTTTAACTGAGTAGTTTATGGTTCTCTGGCACATTAGTTTAATGCGATTGAAGTTGTTTTTAACTGTGCTTGATGAATGATTAATGAAATGAAACGTTGAGACTGGAAATGCATGCCGTTTGATTTTTCAGCCCCGGACAGTGACATTTCAGCACTGGACAGCGCCTCAGCATCCGACATCAGCAGCCGTCTGATCTAGGCCTCTCTGTCTCTTTAAGTTTGATGTTACACGACTTTGTTCATACATGAAGGTCCACCATCATGGCTTATAAAACTGCAATGACTCCACAAGTGACTGATCATTTCTTTTAAATATTATCACGTTCAGGACGTGGGAGCCGGATTGTTCTCTGTTGTGCACGTTTTCCAATTTGGCCTCAAATGTAAGCGACACAGTGCAGAGGAAAACTTGCAAAGAGTGATTCCAAGGGTGGAGGATATGTTGCTGGCACGAGGCAATTTAAACGTCATGTTTCAACGTCAGGCCGAGCTGTCATGGCTACCTTTTCTTTAGCTCCCCTTTCACATAAATGTCCATCCCAATTACCGAGCAGGTAACAGAACACGTCCGTGAATATATTTAGTTTGTATTATCTAACAAAGGTGACACGAGGAAGATGAATTGTGGACAGAAATGTAGCTGTCCGCCCTCGCATGACAATCGACGACATACAGTAGGAGGCTAAGGCTATCCCCACCCCCTCCGCTGTAGATTGCGAAAATACCACGGACGCTAGGCCTAAACCAAATTCAAGGCTATAAGTTCTGGCAACAACAAAAAAAATAAGCGCTCATCAGGCGTTTTCGTCAGCAAATGTCGACGCTTTGCTACATCGAGAGACTGACGCGGCTGAAACGGCGAGGGTTTGTTCAGCTCTGTGTCCTTGCTGCTGCTAGAATTAGCTTAATTCGTCACCTGCTGTTCTGTAAGACTAAAAAGAAGTCCAGAACGTGTTCATTAATAAAACAAAAAAAAAAAAAAAAAAAAAATGTCCCCGGTAGACAATGTGTGTGTTTTTATAAATATTCATGTACAATTGGAATGAGGTGATGGGGTGGGTGATTTCACAGACAGGTGTCCTTTTCATTTCAAACCAGTCCAAACTGGACAGATAGATGTGTGCGTGCGCGCGTACTGGCGCGAGCGAGAATCCACCGGACGACAAAAACGACAGATAAACAAGCAGCTTCGCTCGTGTCAAAAGCGAACATTAAACCCCTAATGATGGCACTAAAAAGATGAAGCTGGTGCTTCCGCCCGCCCCAAGGTTAGGCCGAGTCGTTAGCGTCTGCGCTCACGTTCGGCTCACGTTAGCAGGTTCTGGAAATTAAATCCCTCCGACAATGCTCGACTATTAACACCGTGACAAGCGGGGGGGGAAATGGTACGTGACCCAGCGGCGAAGTGGCAGGGGGCGACTCGAGGCGCCCGCAAATCATTAAAATAGCCCCTCGGTGTCGGTCGTGAGGACGGAATTGTGTCGAGTTCGGGATTCCGTTTTGAGAAAAAAAAAAAAAAGGAGCAGGACAATGATGCTGGACTTACATTTTCCTGGCGGTATTAGCTCGGCAGATGCGCTGAAATCCGGACTGGAGATGTTAGAGCGCACTAAGTGGCTGGCAGATGGATGTGGATTGCCTTGTGCGCTCCTCTCTACCCTCTGGCAGCCTTTGGTTGGTTATTGTGGCGCTTCCCTGCCTATATATCCCTACGAGGAGCACCGAAATGTGTCCCCCGCGCTACAAAAAACCCTGTTTATTTATTTCGCTCCCCCCTTGTCTGGTTTCCTTCCTGGTTTGTGGCGATGCGGCACCTGCAGGCTGTCAGTAGAGCCCGGGTCTGTGCGGTAATGAAGGTGTAATAAACAGCCGCCTGGATTAGGTGCACAAAGATGGCTCGGTGACGTCAGCAGCAGTGAGTTTCATGTTGAAATGGGTGGCTTGCACTTCACACAAGCCGCTTTACCACCCCGGAGAGCGCTGTTTTTGACCCTCTGATGCAGAATCTGGGTGTCTCCATGCGTGCCCTTCAAAGACCACACATGTCATGCTTGGATCAGGGCTCAAAGCTTCTTAAAAAGAGCTAATGTTGATTCCAAGACTGTGTGTCAACAAAATGGCGTTCTCGGAGAGGGGGTGTGGCGAGGCTCGCAGTGGGGGCCTGTCATCATTCATAGTAAACATGAATGTTGGACATGCTGGTGCGTAAAACTACATGAGCGATAATTACCTGACAGGGTCCTTATAGATGGATCACTGTTATATTTAGTCTGACGGACTACATTTAATCCGACACACTTTGGACATGTTTAATAAATGTAATGACCGGATGTTCCAAGTTTGGACCCGTCCTCCAGCTTCAGACTTGACAATTACTTTGCTAGAACTGCCGCAAAACCTGGATTAGATAAAGGAAGTTATAAAAAAAAAAAATGCATATTGCTTTTAATAGCAATGCTCTGTAATGGTTTCTCATTTCAGAGTTGGATGGCAAAGAAGATTTCAGAGATCAGTGTCAGTATATATATATATATATATATATATATATATATATATATATATATATATATATATATATATATATATATATATATATATATATATATAAACATGCATTTTTAAACACTCTCGCTCTCTTAGGAGATTCTTAATTTTTTGGCTTCTGGGAAGATTAGAAGATACTTCCACCCACAATCTCCTGGATGAATTAGGGATAAAATCAGCATTAAAAACGTGCATTCTGGAGCCAACAACAAGGGTTCATGGAAATTGCTTCGTATTTTGACACGGCCCCAGCTTCTTGATTCTGATTAAAAAATTAAATAGCTGCCGGGGCTCGAGTAAGAGCTTGCTTCATTCTTCCACACTCCAGCGGGGACATGCGTTTCGGATCATTGACATGTTTCAAGCATCTAGCTGCTGACATGATGTACAGTTGAAGAGTCAGGAGATGATCCTATATATTTTCATTATTTAAGCTACTTTGTGCAACGCACTAGTACTACCGGCAGCAAAAGTGGCCATCAACCTAAAGCCACCACCACCACCACCATCCTCAGCAGTTTGCACAGAGTTCTTATAGGTTTGAAAACCTCTTCTTTACCAAAAAAGCCCAATCTTTGTCCTTTTATTGTCTTTAGACAACATTTGTTCATTTGGTCAGCTGCTAATTTATATCAGCCTTGTAGGTGCTGGCTTTGGAGCTAGGGTCTTCTTCTTGGTCACAGTCCATGTTCATGGTAAACAAGCTTGACTACAGACAGGGATTTTGCCGTTCCAGCAGCTTCCAGTTCATGCTCCAAGCAGTGTGTTCAAAAATCCGGCCAGGTTAAAATGAAAAACCTCTGAAATGGGTTGAAGATTCCGGCTTCTCTCTGGCTAATGAGCCCCAATGTCACGATTTAACACAGACCGGTGGTGTTCTTTTGTGCTTAAGTGTAAACTGTCCAGATTTATTGAACAGTTCAAGAAGTTACAAGCTTTTCAGGAAATTATCCAGTCATGCCATATTTGTGGTTTTTCATTACGTCATAGATGCTTATTTGGCAAATGATGCTACATCTTTACACTCATTTAACCTTACAATTAATTGAATGAATCAAGACAGCATCTGAAGGCCTTTCGAGTGCTTTGATGTGTATATAACAATGTGTCAGTGAGCCGCTCATCTGATTAAAAAGTGACATTAGCCGTCTGAGGTCTTGTGTCACCAGGCGCTGAGCATCTTTAATGTCGCATTATTTCCCGAGAGGGACAGCATCACTGAAAACTACTTTTTGAGGGATTTGTCACGACACCGTTCAGCGAGTTTCGGTGATTCTTTTAATTCCACCAGATGGTGGCACCAGAGGACAGCTTTGCGTCACTGAGTGTGGCTCCAAGAAAAAGGGCACGTTGCCCTAGGAACTGTCATGTGATGGTCATTTGCCACAACACTCCAACTTTTGGTACCCACCCCCCCCCCCATAAACTAACCCAGATGATTGATACAAAAAATGATAGTTACTGTAGGAATGCATGCCGTAAAACCCGAGAGGAGGATAGAATGGTACATTTTTGTAAATTAAATGAAAATTGATGCTACTGCAGCCTAATAATACAATAGAACATTTGTTTTTGTATCTCTACAGTGTTCCTGTCTGATGATCTGAAAGAAAAAAAAAGCAAGTAAAACTCACTCGACACTATAAACACAAGTGAACTAACTTTATTATGAACATTCGTAGAAAAAAAAAAAAAAAGACAAAAAATACTTGACGGGCAACCCCAGCATCACCATTGCTTTGTTTTCAGTCCAGTTGTATGGCAGGTTATCCAACATTGATTTTTTTATTTATTTATTTTTCATTTTACCATCAATCTCAGATCAAAACGTCTTGAGATTAAACCTCTGGTCATGTGCAACCTGGGATTATTTTGCCAGCACCGTGGATGAGGGAGGAATTGTAATGAGGCAGAGGAAGATGATTAGTTTATGGGTTTGATAATTAATCATCCTCAATCCTGCGATTAAAGTATTAAAACACTGGCTATCTCTAACAAGCAGATTACTTCTTTTTCCAATGCACATTACACTTCCAAGTCATGAGTTCCCATCGGTCGCGTTTACAATAAATCCTACTATACATAAACCATTGCTACGTCTGCTTTTCCCCCCCATGAAACTTCATTGTGGAAGGTGATTATGACATCTAGATCATTTAAAGTGCCTCACTCAGGCAGCAAATACAGCTGTGCAACATGACTGATCAGATCAATCAGTTGGTGTAGAAACTGGAATAAGGAAAAGAATGCACTAGTAGGTGTAGTAAGGTAATAGAAAAACAGATCCAGCAGTCATGGCCTGCCTGCTGTGGAGTCTGTGGAGCCAAATCTTTAACTAAAATGGACAAGCTCAGAATAACAGCATTGTGGATTTTAATCAGTGAGTTTGTGAATTGTATGAACAAACGGGTGGCAACAAGATGACAACCGACCTGAATACACCAGTAAGTTATCAGGTACCAGACCAAAAAAAACCTAAATATTCTGGAGTGAACGGTCCAATAGCCAGACCTTAGTCCAATAGAAATCTTGTGGTTTTAAATCAAGCCCGGCATTTCTGGTGAAGACGCCCCAAAAGAAAATAATAATAATAATAATGGAGACTCATGGAATTTATTCCAGTTGCCCTGGGCTGGAATAGCTGTTAACAGGTGCCTGAAGTCGGTCCACTCCATGCATCACAGACGTAAAGAAGTTCTCAGAAACAGTGGTTCTATTAGTTCACTGCTTTACAGGACACCCAAATCCTCACATTTTGCAGACTGTACAGTAAATGTATGAGTTTGTAAAGAAAAAGACAGACAGCGCTACAATTTAACAGCCCATTTCATTTCTTCACTTTCTGAAGACCGACAACAAATATGATGAACTGTTCTTCATCTTTAACTCTAGAATAAAATGTGAAGATTTCCAAGTGCCTTGGAAATACGAGCTATTGTCAGGATTTTAAGCTTTAAATCACTTTTTAGAACATACTGCTATTATTCTCAACACAATGGTCAGAAAAGTAAAGTCAAAATGTGTGTTTTCTTCAGATGAGTCTCCAGAATTTATTGATAGCAGGTTTAACAAGAGAAAGAGAAAATTATCAAAAACAAAGCTTCAACAGGGTTAGGAGTGATATATGGGTTTATTTTATTTTAACTGCAAAGTGCTTTTACAGTACCCCCATGAGGTATACCGTATGGAGAAAAAAATCCATTCTAAAGCCCAATGAGGTCGTCAGTGGTTGACTAGAAGGTTTTGTGCTGTAGATATATGGAGTTACACAGACAGAACAAGCAAGTAGTCTCAGAATCTTCATGTCATGGGTCAATCTAATGGGATCAGAAAAGAGGATCATTCAACGTGATGTTTTCACGTGACAATTTCTAGTTATTTAAAAGCATTTCTTTTTTTTTTTCCACAGTTGAGGTCCTGTTTTGCATTTGATAATCCGTCAGCACTCATAGGAGGTGTGCAGCACCTAAAACCTGGAGATGTTTAGAACACCCTTTGTTAGGTTCCAACCCTTCTGAGATTATCCTTTCTACATATTGCTTTTTTTTTTTTTGTGTGCAAACAACAATCCAAAGTAATCAAACGTGCTGCTAACTTGGAGGTTTGGTGTAAAGAGTGATATTGCACTGCCTTTCAACACACGGGAACCGATTCAAACTGCTGTCGGACAGCCTTTAGTAGACCCACGATATAGGCACCCACTGCGGGGTGGAGGTGGCCTGCTCCATGGCCTCCTCCACCCCTTTCACGCTTTCGTCCACGTCATTGTTGACGAGAACCACGTCAAAGAAGTGTCCGTATGTGCTCAAAATGGCATCCGACTCTTTCTGGATCATCTGAAGGTTTTCCGTCTACAAAAAAATGATAAAAATGAAAAAAGGAAAATCAAAAGGAAGAAACACTGGATTATAGTTGTTGTTTTGTTCTTCATGTATTGTTCTCAGTTTTCGAAACAAAGCTACAGTGCCTTATAAAAGTATTCACTCTCCATTACAATTTTTCAAACGTTGCGTTAGAACCACAGCATTTTATTTGTTTCTGTAATAGATGAACAAAAAGAAGCCCATGAGGTTTTTTTTCCATTTCATTACAAGAAGAAAATCTAAAAAGTTTTGTGGCGCCTTCAACCTCCCTTTACTCTGATACACCTAAACAAAATACACCAAGAGCCTAACCCTAACCCAATGGTGATGGTGCACCACATAAAATCCAAATTGGCCTTTGAGGTTATAGCGAGACCAAAGGCAAAAAAGACCACTAAATTTAAACACTTTTAAAAGGCACTGTGTGTTTTGTTTTTTTTAGCATGGAGATGTCGAACCTGTGTCGCTGTGTTGGTAGGAGCGATGAACACCACCAGAGGAGCAAAATCTGCAGTCCGAACAAGCTTCAGGGTCTGAAAGAGGAATTAGCATTCAATAGGCAGGTGGTTTGAAACAGCGTTATTAGAAGAAAAACTACAATCTTAGATTTTTAAACTGACTAAGAAAAGATCAGCAGCAACCGTGTTGTGTAGCTCGTCTTTTCCATTTTTAAAAGTCCTGATCCCATTATTACGGTTTCCAGAGGAATCTCTTAGTAGTATCATACATGTTTATTTTCTGCATTTATATTATTTGTACTGAACTGTCAGTACAAGTTTAATTTAACTTGTAATGTTAGAATTGCCCCATTGGTGTAATACAGGGCCATCCACATTTATTGGAAGCCCCAATAAAGGTGTGTAAAAAGATTTCAAAAAGTATCATATATTTTTTTCACAAGTATAATCTCGCAATAAAAATGTAAGGCAATACTTTTAATCTCAGCACATGTATATATGGGGATGGGGGGGGGGGTCACTATTAAGAAAAAAAGAATGATTTTAGGGGGAGAACTGCAGCAAATCATTTTGGGGTCACCATGTGTCCATAACGACCATTTTTACATTAAGGCTGTTGTGCGTATATCTACAAGGGCTACCTGCCAGACCTAAAAAGTTAGGAGTCCGAAACACTGTGAGCGCTGACCTGTGGTTCTATGTCCAGCACAGCAACTTTGCCCTGCTCGTGGATCTTGTGGATGGTCTCGAACTTGGTTCCGAACATGAATCCCTGGAAGCTGCCGTACTCCAGCAGCTCGTTTTTGGAGATGCACTTGGTCATGTCTTCGTTAGAGATGAAATAATACTCCTCGCCGTTCTCCTCGTCCTTACGCGGGGGTCTGGTGGTGTCTGTGCGGATTCAAAGTTAAAGAGGATGTCAACGTGGGCAAAACTGCCCGACGAGATGAGTGAGGACAACAAAAACAAGTAAACAGCCTTCTACTCACGTGGTGCAGGGTAGGAAAACTTCTTGGGGTATCTTGTGAGAAGAGCATTTTTTATGTGGCTCCTTCCAACACCAGGTGCCCCTAGGAGAGAGCAGAAATCTCAAAATAACACCTCTGAGGAACATATTAGTCAAAGATTAACTTGAATATTAAATATGGTTAAGAAATTTAGTTCTAGGCATAAATTTATTTTGTATACATGGACTTGGAGATGGAGTTCCTGAAAATTATCATCTAAACACTGCAACAGGGGAACTAAAAGTAGGTAAAATCCTCTTGAAATTAGTGTATTTTTCAGTGATTTGAGATTGTAAATCAGACTATTTGCCAATTGAATAAGTATTTTGCACTTAAAATAAGAACAATTCATTTCCATCATCTTATTTCAAGTGCCGGATGTCTATGTTATTTTAGGGGTAGAAATTCCATTGGCAAATAGTCTTATTTAGCTTCTCAAATCAAGTAAAAATATACTAATTTTAAGAAAATGTTGCTTACTTTTAGTTCCCTTTTTGCAGTGAAGACATCATAGAGCAATGAAGCTTACCAATGAGCACCAGAGTTTTCCGGTTGAAAGCAGGGAGCCTCACTACCTCCTCATAAGATATCACGTCCAGCTGGTCAAAAACTGCAAGAGCAGAGTCGGTTTGTTTAGACAGGCTCACAACAGAGTGTTAGTGAGAAGACGTGTAAAACTACACCCACTGGAGCTGTGTTTGGCTAGGTATTTGTCTTTGCACTTCTTTTTCTTTCCAAACGGGCTGCAGGACTGACTGCCCTGTTTGGCCTTGCTTTTACTGGCCACCCTCCTGCAACGAAAAAAAACACACAGATCAAGCCGGTATCTGTGGAATTTGACAGCGTGCGTCCTTCGCTCCGCAGGAGGCTCGTTCGTTGTTTACCATTCTTGGAGCTCTGGAGAGGGTATGAGTCCGGCAAAGTCAACATCGCTCTTCTCCACTCGCCCCTGCCACCAGTTTGGATCCTGCTTGTTGATGATGTGAATGATGTCGCCGGTCTGAAACTTTAAGCCGGCCTCTTTGCACGGGATCAGGTCGTCCTTGGAAGGGTCGTAGTCGAACTGAGCCCTCATGTACATCTGCAGATTAGGATCAGAGCAGATCTGGTCAATCTGATGCAGTAAGGAGTTTTTTTTTTTTTTTTAACGTTTTGTACGGAGCCCCTAAAGGGACATGGAGGAAAAAAAAACTATTGCGAGATTTCGCAATGTTTTTGCGAGATCTCGCAAAAGGTTTTCATATATATATATATATATATATATATATATATATATATATATATATATATATATATATATATATATATATATATATATATATATATATACACACATTGGTGAATATATTATTCACCAATGTCTAAAGGTCTGATGCCTTCACGGAGTAGATGCAAGTTTGGAGAGACTAAATCACAAAAACTTGGACGTGTAGACCTGTATCTCTCTGTCTTAGAAAAATAACATTATAATATAAACGATATCTTTTAATCTTACTTGTGAAAAGTTAGCCCTGGAGCCCTGATGTCAATAGTCCGTCGATTTAAACAAAAATACGCCGCCCAGTGCTGAGGTATCATTAGTGTGTTCAGCTTGAATCAGCAGGTTAGGGTAGCAGGTCAACCGCCCCAAGATGGCGGCCGTAATTCCTGCACCACGACAGTCAGTGCGGGGTCTACTCTTATATTATGTCTATGGTTTTATCCTTTTGACTTTGCACCTCCGCTGTTGTGTGTTTGTTTTACGTCCGGTTCACCGACGTAGGAAAACTTTTTCTTTTAATCTTTTAAAATGTCTCTCACTAATGTCAAGTCCATGTCTGCAGCTAAGTACGGATTTAATGTCTTTATATGTCAGGCCAGTACTAAAATAGAAATCAATAAACTTCTCCCATGGATAACGTGTTTGCGCCTCCATTGTTTTGTGTCTGTTTACAACTTCTTTTTCTATTTAATGGCGGTTGGAAAACAACTATGTGGTGACTAACCAGTAATGAGTGTGGATCAGGTCATTTGTTTTACTTCCAGTTCGCTGACGTAGGAAAATCTTTTGCGAGATCTCGCAATAGTTTTTTTTTTCCTCCATGTCCTTTTAGGGGCTCCGTACATTTGCAACTATGTGCAAACTAAAAATATTATCCCAACAGTGATTGATAAACTACCATCGCTTAAAAAATAACTGGTTGGGCATACTCTGTTCTTGGAAAAGCTTTGCCAATGAACCATTTGGATCACTTTTAAAAAACAGCAGAAGTATTACAGCTGGATTTCTGGGCTCTGAAACCCTAAAATAAATCATTCTGCACCTAAATGACTTCAATCTTTTTTTTTTTTTTAAGAGTCCCAATTTATTTGAAAATGTACAACATCATCTTTAATTTTTGACAACCCAGCTACAGATGTGTAAGAAGCCTTGAAATAATGTCATCTTTTATCACAAAATCGCCCCCTGATGTATTTAGAAAAGGCTGACCTTTAATTAGAGAATATTCACTTCAGTGTTCAAGAAATAATTGTTAGAAAATTACACTGTGCAGCTGTACCTTTTACATTCTATAGCAAGGGTGTCAATAAGTGTGGATGGGGCTGTGCATTTGGGATCTAGCGAGACACATTACACTTTCACAGCACACAGACCCCCCCACTATATGCTTAAAATCTTAATACAATGAAGTGTGCTGGATCACTTCATCAATGTTCTTAATCGTTAAAGCAAGGAAAGTCCAACTAAACCCACTAATCGTCTACAAACTGGAAGTGAGGTTGTCATCACTGATCACAGCAATTCCAAAGTTTGACGTAAAGATGAATAAAGATTACTTTTACAATTTAGTCGTGTAAAAACGTCCAGTTTCACTTGAAATTAGAACAGAGGGCAGCATGTCACAAGCCCTGGCTCATTGCTTTGTGAAGCAAAAGCAGCCATTTTCTTTGCAGGAGGCTGGATGCCTGAATAGCATGCTGTGTCCAGTAGATGGCAGTATGAAACCCACTATTAGTGCGTTTCAATCATCGGTCATATTAGAAAACTACAACTAATGGTTGGGATTTGTCCTTCAGGGAGAGCTAATTCCATAGTCACCTGATTTGCTCACTGACTAAGAGAAGCTTCACCTAAACAAAATAATTTCAAACAAGAAAAAGGTGAAGAGAACAGAATTACGCTCATCTCCTAAAAGAAGCAAATATTCCAAGGCTGAGGTGAGCATGCCGACGTTAATACCTCGCAGGCTCTGGATCGACCCTGCATCTTGGGGATGATCTTCATTGTGACTACGCCGCTGGTTTCTTTCTGCGGGGGGAGGCCGAGGAGTTTTGGAGACTTGAGTAACCAAGCGATGAGAGTCGAAATGAGAAGCTGCGCAACCAGTCGCCGGTTTTCAACTCACCAGGATTTTTTGGAGCTGATCTACAGTATGGTTTGTCACGCTTTTCCCATTGATTTCTGCTATTTCGTCTCCTTCGTGTATGGAGCCTGCAAAGAAGAATCCAAACATGCTCTTAGTATTCCTGCTAAGTCTCTGACCGCCAGTCAGAGGTTTACATATAATCATCATCAACATGAATATCTTATTAACTTCGGCTTTTAATGATGCATTTAAGATTAAGATTTAAAAAAATGGGCACACAGGTTTGTATTGTATTTATGGCGAATTTCCTCTAATCTACACAGGGTCGAAATTCAAGGCTTAAAAATTTAGTAGAGCCTGACAAATATTTGGAAAAGTCCCCCTGAGCAAGTTGCAGATAAGTTGAGTTTCCTGGCCCAGTTCTGGTTTTAAGCAAACTTCATGCATTTTTAATAAGGATGAGGTCTGGGCATTTCCAGAAGTTAGCCAGCTTTATTCATTCCAATGTTTTTTTTTGTTTGTTTTTGTTTTTTTTATTAATTTCCATGTGGATTTTGGATCACAGTTACGGCAGCACAATTTACTGTGAATATATTGTCATTGTAAGATCAGTATGTGCAACATTCATACGGCAAAGGACAGTTTGGACCACAGTGACTGCTGGCCAACATATTCTGAGTGTTATGAATTTACATTTTACATGTTGATGCAATGTTTAGTCATGTGGACAGAGTCTCCCAGCAGCAGATGCTCATCCCTGACACAAGTGACATTGCTCAAAATGCTAAAGGTCACAGAGTGATGGAAGCCCAGATGAGTGAAAGCAGAGAGAAGGCATATATCTGAACTGACATCATCATCGTAATGTTCAACGATATTTGTATTTTTTAAATGTTGTACAGCAGTTGGAGCATCTAGTCGTGTCCAAATATTAACTGGGTGATTGTTAATATGAGATGAGGCTGAAACATCTGAACGTCTTCATTATTCCATAATCTTTGTTGAATCCATCGGCATCATAAGCTGTGAAACGGCCCCGCAGCATGATGCTGCTACAGCCATGCCTGAGAGTCAATAAAGTGCTCTGAGGTCTGAAAGGTGGATTTCCTCCAAACATGCTCCATGTCAATGTGGCCCAAACGCTCATTCTTTGCTGCCTGTGACCATAAATCATTTCCAGCACGCTTCTGGCCTGTCCATGCGGGTAGCTGCACTTTGAGTTTATAGGATAGGGAGCACTCTCTCAGATCCCAGTGACTTTGGTGTTCCAGCACTCTGTTAGAGGCGTTCTGGGACATTCAGAGAACTTGGGATAACTTCTACACTTCCTCACAAATTTCCTTTCAACTCAAGTCTAATGGTTCCCCCAAAACACATCAAAACGGGTTTGGGAATGAAGAAAACAGGCCAATATTAACCCCGATGTCAGGTCTAAAGTAGCTTTCTGATCTACGTTTAAGCTTTGCCTCCATGTTGACAGACCAACCAATTCTTATAAGTTATACCATTTCCAATAACTGGCCAGACATCCCGTGGAATTATCCCAGAAGCATGTTGATGGCTTTAAAAAGGGTTATATATTGGAGCCTTTGTGTATAATTTTGACATTGTCAGTTAAAGAAGAAATCCTCTATAAATGTAACCGTGCACACACGTTTTTTTTTTTTTAAATCGAAAAAAACTCAAGCTGTATGTTGCATAATCATTCAACCCTGAATATATATGGTTTAAATGTATAATCAGAAGTCTAAAGGTAGTCTAGCATTCATGATGAGGGCATGCACATGTCTGACAGGAACTGGGATCCTTTAATCATCCCACAACGTCACTTGACACACATCCTAAAGAGAAAAGTCACCGTGTCTGTGGATCATCCCCCCGTGCAATATCCTGGCCACCGTGCACCCCTGTTTTTCGTTCAACTTCAGAGTGACGCCCTGCAGACAAGCAACGCAGACAACAAGGAGGAATCAGCGATCCACATCCAGTCAGGAAGCGGGCTGTCAGTCTGCCAGGCCGGCAGCATACCATCGGCTCCGACGGATTCTTCTCAAAGGCCACTTCTTTCATCCTGGGTTGCTCTGAGCCGTTCATGTGTCCGGCGAAGCCATTGGTGTAGAGCTCAGCTCCTCTGTTCTCAAAGGTTTGCATAGCCACCTGTTGGGATACAGACATGAAAACAGAGAACGCGTTAGCGGACTCCCGTTGGCTCGGACATAAAAATGAACCAAAACCTAAAGTGTTTACGATCCGACCCAACAGCGACAACGATTACAGTTGTGCATCCAAACGGCTGCGTTTCATTTGTAGCTTCGGTGTGTGTTCATGGTTGAATATTAACCTGGTGTTGGAACACCTGATTAAGCACCTCCTGTCATCTGCTCCCCCCACCAGCTTGATGTGGTCATGGTTACAACCATCAGGTAGTCAGAGTGGACAGAAGAATTAAAAGGACAAAAAAAAAAAAATCAGGATCTTGTATTTTCATGTTTTTTTAGCACCCAAGTAAAGCTGCTTCATTCTAATTTCCTCAAGTGAATAAAGATAGTCCACATCAACACCCAGTGTTAAGATCCTTCTAGGAACGACTGAGGGAACCCATAAAAAGCTCCGGATGCAAGATAAGATACACGTGCATATCCCAAAGGGTGTAAAGTGCAGCAGAGCTTTGCAGTATCAAAAAGCTTCCAAATGAATCACTAAACTCGATCACCTGGGACTCCTGCATCGTCAGCACAACGTGTCCGCATTAGAACGGCACATCAGCGCCACCTCAGCAGAACGGATATCGTCTGAATCCAACTTCTACAATAAACCAATAAATATCGCTATCGCTCCGCCACGCCTCCTCTGGACGCATCCTGAACTGAAGGCGAAGGAGTTCTCCTGCATTGTTGATCGAGCCGGAGTACGGAGCAGCCAGGGGGGGCCGTTTGCAAGCGCAGCGGGACAGTTATTTATACTAGCCTGGTGCCGTCCTGCGTCACAACTGTGCAGGAAAGGATCCGCCGCTTAACAGATGAAGTTACATCCTCTGTGCCGTAGTAAACATCCTGAAGGGCTTAAACTCTGAAAGTCCTCCGCGCTCGCTTTGTTTCCCCCCCCCCCGAGGGTTAAAAACACCCAAAGCAGCCGGCGCTAACTGAACAGCATAAACAAGTTACCCAACCAAAGTATGTCCTAACTCAGACTAAGCTGTGTGATTGGTCCAACAAGACCTTCCAATGCACTGCTCTTACTCAGGACGTCGACAAGGGCCCTATGAGCTGTGAACGGGTAGGAAGCAAGCGTGGAGCCAGTTCCAAACCGTCAAGGTAGGTAGACTGAGGTTCTTAACGGTGCGGTTCATCATAACATCATGATGCTTTTTAATAAGATGCCAGAGAAAGCCGTTGCAACAATCGAAATGCCCACTGGCTGTGTGGAAACAGTGAATGTGTGGAAACTGAAAGATAGTCTTAATGTTTTAAAAGTACAGTGGGCAAGCTATGTGCGATGTGTCTGACTGCAGGCTAGCCACCTGAGCAGATAGCCTGACTATTTAGCCGCCAAGGCTAGCTAGTTTAATATGTAATTAAAAGGGGAATAATCCTGGCAATAAGCAGTGGACAACTAACACTAAATTTCGCCAGCTCTTGTTTTGTACTTTTTCTTAAGCCAGTTTGTCCAAATTGAAATAAGAATGAATTAATGTTATGGCATTATCACAACAGTAATAATCAGCGTTATACTATTTTATTAGCAGCACGTATAGGCAGTTGTTTTTTTGTTTGTTTTAGACGGAAAGAAGTTGGATCATGTAATCATTTTTTTGTTTTGAATGTTTGTCTAATAATGGTGAAAACAACAGCTGTCTTGCAGCCAGCTGGTCAGAAGTGCAAAGCAACAGGTGGACGATGGCTAGTGCTTAGTTCCCCAGCTCCAAAATCAGGGAGAACTCTAGTCTGGTACTTTCCCTAGTAACAAGACTTTCAAGATTTGAAACTTTAACTGCTTAAAACATTGGTATCTATATTGAAATTCATTAAAAAAGACATTTGTGTTTACCATTTTTCAAAAACAGATAAGTAAGGTTGACGAAATCCTTGTAGAAACTCGAAGGCCAGTTTTTGGGCACAGAGATACAGGAATAAAAGCCTTGAGAGGGGAAGATTTGGGACAACAAGACAGCCTTGTTGAGTTTGGCATCATTGGAAATATTTTTCTAGTGTAAGACAGCAGAACTTCTAAAAAAAAAAGGTTTTATCAGTATTTTAAAGCAAAGTCTGAATGATAATGGATAAAAGTCAAATAGCCTTCATCGTTTTAAATTAGCAATTACAGTGGATAGCATAACTAACAGTAAACAGCAGTTTACAGTTAATCAGTTGCATTGTTATGGTCATTTACTCAATTCTTAGATTCACAAAAATCTACCAGCACTTCCAAACCCTGCCTGTTCCAGGATAGACAGAGGCTGAAACTTCAAAATGATAGACCAAAGCCTTTTTGCCATACTCTCTTCAGCCTTCCTGTTATCTGCTATAAGTTTTGCTCTCTCTTACTCTTTTGCAGCCTTACATCTCTACCGGATGGTTGGATTAAAGCAACTCCTTGATGCTGGTTATTGCTCTGCAGCGGCGTCCGCACCAAAGAGTGCTGTCCACACAATGCTGTAGTAGTTAGACACAGTGCATTCACTGAACGTAGAAAGATTGGCTTTTTCAGTTTCCGACTGGGCTGCCAATGGTCGGGGCCAACCAAGCTGAAAGTCGTACGTTTTCGGTCAAGGCAGGGTTTTTCTGTCCAGCTCTCCATCTGTCTCTGACCGACCAGTTCTGTCAGAGGCTGCTTTGATCCCGGAACTATTTAGCTAGCTAATCTGCAGCTCAGAGTGGAACTGTTTTCAGTTTATATCTTGAAGTAAATACAGTTGGGATCACTATATGGACCAAAATTAGTTTAAACAAAAAGACAAAAATTTAAATTTCTTACAAACAACAGCCTGAAGGGTTGTTGATGTTCAAAGCAGGACTTTCAGTTCTCGCTTTGCTCTGTTTGATGGCAATCTTTCCTTCAGTCATGTGACTTCAACGGTTTGTGATAGTGGAACGAGTGCTTCAAGCGAAGCTGTGCTTTCTCCACAACTGGCTGTTCATCTGGGCGCCAAATGCTGACAAAATTCACATACACAGAGCAGAAGAGGACACATCCTTGACACTAAGATAAAGAGTTTCCTTATTTAATAACAGGCATCCCCTCTTCCCAGTTTCCAGCGTTAACACGAAGTGACCTCACTGCGAGACACTGATTTAACAAATCAGCACCGGTCACAAGGACACAGCGGTGAGATGGGAGCTGCAAACTGCTGATATGAGGAAAGAAGTTTCCTCTCTTCCCCATTCCCTCACTATCTCACCGGGACTTACCATTGAAGTTTTAGAGAAAGACATTCTGGGACCCCCACAGTTCCCGGACTGGTTATTTCCAAAACCCAGAATTGTTTTTTTTCCCTCCATCTGCGTTATTGACATCTTATTTAGGCAAATCCCCAGTTTTTATAAAGCAAAAACATAAAGGACAACAAGGTTGACTGGGCAGCTTTATTAAATGAACAACCTGATAGCCTGGCTTTACCTGATTGCTGAAACTAATCCCTGATCCAAGGCTGTGGGAAAAGTAAGTTGCGTAACAAGCTGCGCAGAACCGAGCAAAACAAAAAACCCAATCGGGTAGCAAACGGTGCAAAACATGAGTGACAATAGTAAAGCAGATGAGTAGAGGCAGGCCTGTTTGGGCTTACTGGAAACGTTCAGCAGGCATGCAACAGTTTAGTCAGCTGCAGAATCTCAGTCCTGTGATTGCGGCCAGAGTTACCCAGTCGTCAGCTGTATTTGCACGTATTTTGGAGTGAAATGCAGAAGTGAAATCAACAATCTGGTGTCTTCTGGAGTCTAAAAAAAAAGGCTGTCAGACTGAAAAAGTGCAGCGACTGCTGACAAAGACCTGCTGATTAGACAAAAGACACAAGTTCTTCAGAGGGATGGTGATCCCACTCAGCTGCCGTGAACGCTGCTATTCTCAGACAGACTATTTTTATTTGATTTAATTTGTAATACTGCATTAAATAATAACGAGCACCCCATAAATCTGCTATACCCGGAAGTAAACATTTCTAAATAAAATTTGGGGGCGATGACAGAGTAAATAAGGCAGACATCTTACCTTGTCAGACTTTGGTTTGTTTTGAAGGAGCTGCTCCAGGTACAGATCAGAAAGGGCTGTCCGGACGCTGTTCACCGGCTCTAGTATGAGGGCAGGTTCGTTTTTATTGGATTTTAACGTCATCTTCTCCTGTTGGCTAAAAAAAAAAAAAGGAGGAAAAAAAAAAAGAATGTGAACCCGACTTGCCCCCGACCAATGTCCACGGGAGGCTTGATGAAACTGCTGATAAGTCACAGTCTGAGGTAAAAGTCCGAGGTTTCAATCAGCAGCGAGTGAAGAACACGAGATAACAGCCGCTGACGAAGCAAGTAAACACAACTGACTGCCGCTGCCTCCGCCGCTGCTGCGCTGCAGCTGCTGCACTCAGAGCGTCAGGCTCGTGCTGCGTTAAGGTACCGCTTCTCAGCTCGGAAAATATATGACCCGAGACTAATACTAACATGTGTGGGGAAATAGATTAACCTGTTGCGCTAAAATGCTTCAAAACCAAGTACCGTTACAGTAAATAATAATTTTCTAAGTACTGCTACACTATATAGACATTTTAGAATGGCAAAACCATTGGTCCTTTAAGTCAATGTGTTATGCGAAGTAAACAAAGAGAGAAAACAATGTGATTAATCAAAGATATCCAGTTTAAGCGGGTTTAAGTTATTCAATTTAAATGTGAGAATTGCATCCCAGTTTTTCTCAGGTGTTCACGTGTCCAAGTTTTAAAGTGGGAAATAGTAACAAAACGGTCCCTTGAAGTTGGGGAAAATCTGAGGTTTCCTACCAACTCTGACCTCCAAATCCAATATGGGTGACTTGCATATAAAACTTCCAAGCCAACATTCACATATGAGGCCCATCTGGGTATTAAATGGATAGAAAATGGTGGCCACAAAGGATTTTTCCACGTGTTGCATATTGACCCCATGTTAATTGCATTTCTAGGTTTGATGCAGGGGTGCACCCAAACCACAGTACAATTTTAGAAGTTTTATTATATTGATGTCATGTATATATGAGTGGGTGGAAACTGTCAGGGTGCAATTCTGCCTGCTGCACCCTGAGCCTTTCCAGCACCTTCCATCTCCCGCCCAGCTCTGTCTCCACTTTGCCTAATCATCCACACCTGTTCAACCTTCAATCATCCTGGACTCATTCCACCTGCAAGCCTCCCTATATAAACTCACTCCAGTCTCCACTCCACTCCTTATCGCCGGATCGTCGACAACCTTTCCACGCCCAGTTATACATATTTTTATGGAATGTAATAAATATAATCTAGAAAGAGAGGAATTAGTAGAAGAGTTAAATAGGAATAAAGTTAAATTAAATATTAGAGATCTGCTACAAAAATCTTCTGGAGATGTGGTTTTTAAATCTGTGTTTAGGTTTCTTAGGAAAACAGGTCTAATAGGGAGATTATAGGGATTAGACATCTGGTTCATACTCCAGTCCAGAAGGTGGCGGTAATGCACCTGAAAGTTGTTTGCCAACCGCCATAAAACAAAAAGAAGAAGAAGAAGAACCTTTCCACGCCTGTCAGACAGAGATTTTCCCACGTATGTCTGTCAAAGCTTCGACTTTCCCTTGTCAGCCAGTCAGATGATTTCCCACGTCTGCCTGCCTGAGTTTCCCACGTCTGCCGCCCCTGCACCTCCAAGAACTCTCCCTGCTGTGCTGCCGGATTTACTGCAGTTACTGCGTTCCACAAACTCCCCCACCTGCTCTGAAGGCTTCCTGTCTCAGCAGCGCAGCACCCACTGTTCTACAGCTCCCTCCGGTCCTCCTGCTCCTGCTCTCAGTTTCCACCTGCTCCAGCTCAGTAAGACTCTGGTTTTCATCTTCCCCAACTCACTCCTGCTTCAATAAACTCTCTAAAACGAAGCTCAGTGTGTGGTTATATTTGGGTTCATTAGAACAAATCGTGACAGAAACAGTACCTAGAATGAGTGACAGATAATGAAAGATAGTATGCGTATAAGATTAAACAGGAGATACACACAAAACTATACAGGCTCCTTCAGGAAAGAAGTTGCTGTAGAAAATTGAAAGTTCAAAATTCTTATAAATAGATTGTCCTTGGCTTGTACTGTCGATAGTAGTTAGTCTGATCACTGAGCATGTTAATCAGCAAATTCCACTGGTTTTCAAATTAAGATCTGGAATATGCTTAGGTTGTGTTTGATGTAATGCACAAATCCAAGATTTGACTTCAGATGTATATTTTACACAGCATAAGGAGCCAACAACACTTGTTCATCCTCACTTCTCTTTGGAGGAGTTTTAAATAAGGCAAATATGAGCACCAATATATCTGAACAATTCATCTTCTTGGGTGTTGGTGGTTAATAGTGCTGTATCACTGTTCATTTATACATTTTTGCCTCAAAGGCAATTACCCCAAAAAGGTTTTTCTTTGTACCACTAACAAAAGCACAAGCACCACCAGTGGCACTTAACTCTATTAACTGGTACCAGAGTTTGAGAACCATGGGACTAAATCAGGATGTAGCACACCTTTTTCTTCATGTTGCCCAATTGCATTAGTATAATTATTTTACAGCTTCTTATGAACCAGTGATGAATTTAAACATATTTATGACAGATTGTTGGCTGGTTAAAAGTAATATCAGGCACATTGCATTATTATTATTATTATTATTAGTAGTAGTAGTGATAACAATAATAATCATATTTTGGTAAAAAGATAAGGTAAAGAAATGTAAGGGCCACTATAGGTGAGACAACCTCATTCAATCCATGTAAGATTCCTTAAGCGTACTCACACTTTTAAGTAGGTACAATTCCATAGTGGGATCTGGCCTGCTTCTTCAAACAATTCAGCCACTTGGTATATTTAGTGAACATCTGTTTCTTTTTTGTTATGTTATTTTTTCATATAAGTTCGGATGAAACCAAATAATTCACACATATATCGTTGAGATATAGTCAGCTAAATGAGTTCGCAGGCAGTCTAACTGAACCCACTGTCGTTTGTTTCTGAGGTGGCCAAATTTCCGACCGTTTTGAATGCGCCGTCACCGCAGCGTTTTCAGAAGGGCTGCTTGCGCACAAGGAAGCACAACAACGCCGTCCTTAAGAACACGGTGATCCCAGAAAGAGCACCCAGCTGCAGTGGGGAGCTTACACAACATGAGCACAACAGACACCAGGGCAGCGGGCTGGGACGCGTAGAAATAAAAGCAGCAGCGCTGTTTTTTTCATTAGATTTTTTTTTAAAGTTGACTGTCCTTTAAGACAGTAATGTTTCCGCTTGCCAAGGTTCATGAAGTGCAAATCTGTATTGAAGAGAGTTTGTGCTGAACACCACGCCCATTCAATCCGATAATAATCTCTGAGCTATGTACCGTTTACCCTTTGCTCTTTATCTCAACAACACCCATTGGTTCATAACTGAGGAGGCTATACTTACACCAATGAGGTCCCCCCCCCCACCCCACACACACACACACACACACACACACACACACACACACACACACACACACACACACACACACACATTCACTAATATAGGGATGTTGAAATCTTTCTCAGACAACAAATATTCAGAAAGTGTGATTTGCACTTGTGTTCAGCCCCCTTTACTCTGATACCCTTGGAATTGAGTGGCGGATATCTCCGTCAACTTTACACATCTGACTGTAGATTCATCTTTATGTGTTTGATCTGTCTTCTTCGATTCTTCGAAATAGCTCAAGCTTAGTCGGAATGGAGGGATAGACAGCATCTATCTACAGAAAACCTTCAGGTCTTGTCACAGATTCCAAATTGGATTTAGGTCTGGACTTTGACTGAGCCATTGTAACGTAATAATACTGTGCGCTTTGATCTAAACCATTCCAATGTAGGTCTGGAGAGAGAGAGTTTTGAGTCGGTGTCCTGCAGGATCTGCTCCAGTCTCAAGTCTTTTGTGGCCTCCAAATGGCTTTCTTCCAGGAATCCCCTGTTTTTAGCTCCATGCGTCCTGTCATCAATGCCAACCAGCATCCTCTGGAAGGATGCTGCCAGGTGATGGTTTGTTAAAGTTTATGTGCAGTGGTAGTTCTGGCCCACACATATTTTACATATATGACAAAAAGTCGGTCTCATCTGACCAGAGGACCTTCTTCAATATGTTTGCTGTGCCTCATGTGGTTTCAGGCCAATTATAAAGTGGACTTCTTCAGAATCAGAATCAGACATACTTTAATAATCCCAACACAATAATTCTTGTTTTTTTTATTTATTTATCAGAAAGGGCTTTTTTTTTGTCACTCTTGCATTAAGGCCAAGTTTATTGAAAACACAACTAATAGTCTTCTTTTCTATAGATTTTCCCACATGTGTGGGAATCCCTTGTGTCGCCTGCATGAGTTGTGGAAAACTGCAAAAGCAAGGCTTTCTTCGCTTTCTTCTCATAACTCCTCCATAAACGCCAGAGTGCTGACCTATAGCAATCCTATCAACAGATTCTCCCACCTAAGCTGCTACTTTCTGTAGCTCCTCCCAAGGTAGCGTGGGTTTGTAGCCTGATTCTGATGATTAATGATCTCCTTGTTTAGCATGTCAGTTTAGGTGGGTGGCCACATCTTACTGGGTTTACAGTTGTGAAAAACTCTTAATTTTTGGATAACTGATTGGACAGAGCATCTGTGAGCTGTTCAAATGACTGGGGTATTGTTTCATAACCTAATGCTTCATTAAATGTCCTCACAAAGCTGCTTTAGCCTTGACCTGTCTGCCGTACCCTGGTATTCATTATGCTGTTTGGTTACCATTGTTTGCCAAAAAAAACAAAAAAAAAACATCTAAGACCTTCACAGAAAAGTTGGAAATGTATGGAAAATAAATTACAGACAGTTGGTCCTAGTAGGTAATCTTTGATTCCCCCCCTCCACACACACACACATACACACACACATTTTTTTCACGTTACAGGCACTGCAATTGGTGGCACTGAACTTTATTTGGGGGTATTAGAGCAAAGGGACTGAGTGCAAATACCTGCCCATCTCTACCGATTTGTAATTGTTAATATAAAACATTTTCATTCCGCCGTACAATTATGCGTTGCTTTGTGTTGGTGTGTCACAGATGACCTCAGACCGAAATTTCAAGGCACCGTGGTCTGAAGCACAAATCTGGTCACGAGTGAGCTGGACTTTATATTTAATGCAAAGTGTCTACTTTAAAGTCAAACGAGACATGTTAAGTACAAAGAAAGGCACAGACAAATGGAGGTGAAGTTATTGATTCCTGTCCCAAATCAGCACGAGTTGTTTACGTTTGTCTGTTACACACACTAAGTGAAAGGCAATGATTGAGAAGAGATGCGCAGAAAAAACATGCCATTTCACTTTCTTTAACTTTGTTTCCGCAACAGTACAGTCTAAGAAGGTAAGGAGAAAAAAAAAACACTCTTGGTCCAGCTGATGAATCCAGGATGTCAACCTCTATAAGCAACTCCAGAGGGAGCTATTGAGCACATGGGGAACACCCCCCCACCCCCACCAGCCTGCCAATATAATCTTAATTGGTGCGTCCAATGCAAATCACTGAAGATACACAAATCCTGTTTTCACTGCTCAAATCTCTTTGTTACACGTTTTGGTTTCTGCGGAGAAAATCAAATCATTTAGATACAGAAACAAACAATCATGCAAGGCGGCAGCAGCCGTTTCAGAGCCTTTTTAAGCTGGCTGCCTTTCACGCTCTTCAAAAACTGCTCAGGAGACTAATCCAGTTATCTGCTGTGACTGTGGTCTATATGAGCACATCATGAAATCAACTCAGCTGGTAACTAACCTAACGTCACATCTCTTCCTGATCAGTCCCTTGAAGTCTCCAGCCCTGACTTAAATGCTTTACTGCTTATCTATCCTTTCAGCTCATGAGCTCAATTTCATAGCCTGGGACTACAGGCCAAAAGGAATCTGCTTTTGGCTCCAATGCTGAATTGTCAGTAAAAGGAAAAAAGCAAAACAAGCAAACAACCAAGAACCCAGCAGATTCATTTTAGGAAAACGATTGGTATATCGTGCTTCTTAACAGAACTGATGTTTTTAATCATTTATATGTTTTAATAGGCATACAGTTGTGTTTTAATAAATGACATTATAAACTTAAAATAATAATTTATTTCATCAACACAAAAAGTGAAACTTACATGTTATATACATGAAGTAATCTCAGGGAGTTGTGTGTTTCGAGATTATGCCTTTTATTTCGGCTAATAAAAAGCACTGCATTTTTTTGTTTATCTGAAAATTAGAACATTACATGCTTTATATGTCTTTAAATATAAGAATTTGCTAACTCAAATATATTAGTATCTCAGTGGTATTTTAGTTTCTTGAGATGCAGCTGTGTATGCCAATACTACTACTACTACTAAATAAAATAAATAAATAAATAAATAAATAATAATAATAATAATAATAATAATAATAATAATAATAATTATTATTATTATTATTATTATTATTATTATTATTATTATTATTATTATTATTATTATTATTATTATTATTATATAAAATCAGAGCCAGCCCAAAACAAACATGAACTAAGCAGCTGCTTGGTTCATTCAAACCATCAGGGACCTACCAGAAATGATTGAATTTGAATACAGTCCATTAATGTAAAGTTTTTCGATTTTAATTTTTTTTTTTTTTAATGAAATGTGAATACTATTAAATTTGGTTTGAATGATTCAGCACAGATAAACTATTTTTTTTAACATGTTGGCATTTTCAGATTTAAAGGAATGGTTAAGTTACTTTGCAAAACAACAAACAATAATCTTCGTTGTCCCAGATTCCACCAGATCTGTATTTGACCCCAGTCAGGGGTTGGGGATGTTCTTTTAACAGGAGATGGGGCTGCAAATCAAATTCTGTTTAGGCCCCATACAACCTTGGTCCAGCATTATATAAAAATGTTTCTACATTGTAAACATTTATATGTAGGGAATTCTACCTTTATTTTGGGGGGTTTGTACCTAAAACAACTTATTTTAAATAAAAAATAAATTCCATCCAGTGCAAACTTACAAAATGATACGTTTCAATTTATTTCATGATGACTGGTGTTGCTAAGTTACGTTCAATTGAGAAACAGCCTCTCTGAAACACTGACCTTGCCATCAGTTCTTAACCAAACTAAAGAAGGTAAACCTATGAAGAGTATTAAGAAGTTTTTAGATTAAGTAAAATTCGCCCGGAGCAGTTTCAAAATTATATCAGCTTATTACACAAAGTCATTTAATTCTCAAACATAGTTCCACGCTATTACGCTATTATGATCCCTGGCCGTTAGGTTATGGTTTTTATTGGTTGTTGTTTATTTATGTCTTGCCATATTCGGTGTTCATAATTATTTGTTAGACGTTCCCTTAATAGTTCATTCCTCTGTACTTAGGTTTCAAATGTATTTCCTTATTTTCTGCTCCACTAATCTTAGTCTCATCGCCTCATCCTCGTCAGCCGCAGCTCAATCAATCCGATTGGCTCATCTGATTTCTTTGTCATCTTCCTTCCAAACCTCAGTATTTGAGTCCTTTACATTGTTGGATTCTTCTGCTGCCATGCTTTTCCTTGTCGTATTACCTGCTTTGTGTTTAAGTTCCATATACAGTTCTAATTTTTTTAATTGAATATGTTTTATTAAATATGTTTTCTTACATGTTTTTTTAATATGTTTTATGCCTTAGTTATTGTTAAATATTAATCTCGCGTTCCATCTGTAATTAGGTCCTATTGTAAAGCAAACAGATGGCCCCACTGCTGTAATCCTATAAAAATTGTAATAAAATAATAGATGATAACGGTTGTATTTGTATTTACTGAGAGAGAGAGAGAGAGAGAGAGAGAGAGAGAGAGAGAGAGAGAGAGAGAGAGAGAGAGAGAGAGAGAGAGTAACAAATGAAATGCCCCAGTAAACACTGTTATATAATGTTATAATAAACCTGTAACTTGGTCAAACGGCCAAATATTTGCTCAGTGATATGACCAACTGTGTACAGCTTTATAGTGCTTTAATCTGTGTTTGGAAAGCCCTACCATTAATTGTTCACCTTTCCAACATGGCGGCCGCGTTGACGTGCTCGCGCAACCCCGGTGCTGCTGGAAGGGGGAGCGGTGTCGTGCGATCTACGCATGTGCGAACTGAACATGGTGATGGTCTGAGCGAAAGCAGCAAATTTAAGCCCAAGTGTTGTAATGATTAAACTTTTATGTGGTTTTCACGTCACTCTGACATGTTTTTATGAGATAACTCGTTTAACTGTGATTCATAAGGTTTGACTGGAGCCGGTCAGTCTGTCCGGAAACTGGAAGGAGTCGGATTAACTGAGTTAGTCAGCTCTCTAGGCTAGTTGTGTTTTCAGCCGTGATGTTCAGCGCGTTTCGTAGAGCAGCTGTCTCTTCCCTGAGGCAGGCTCAGCGGCTGTGTGCCCGCACAGAGCCCCGCATGTCATGGGGACGCATGCAGCTCTGCTCCTCGGCTTCTGTGACTTGCCGCTTACTCGAAGACTGTCTGGGTGAGTCTAATAACAGCCACGGTGATGCTCGCCTCACTCCCATAACGATCTCTCCATCACCACCTTCATGTGAAATCCCTAGAGATCAGCGACGCGGGGACGCCGGTGCTCTTCGACTACGTGTGGCTGCGGGACCACTGCCGCTCAGCGTCCTCTTACAACTCCGCAACCCACCAGAGGAGCCTGGACACCGGGAGCATAGAGCTCACTGTCCGCCCCGAGAGCTCCGCGGTGGAAGGCGATCAGCTCGTCCTCACCTGTGAGTCAGCCCGTGCATGCTGCACAGATCTCAGCAGAACGAGGTTCACCACGGTGGAACCCCGTGGCTGCATTTCTGAATATCAATTCAATTTTATTTAAATAGCGCCAAGTCACGACACATGTCATCTCAAGGCACTTTACAAAGTCAAATTCAATCAAATCATACAGATTGATGAAAAAAAGTTTCATATCTAAGGAAACCCAGTGGATTGCATCGAGTCTTGACAAGCAGCATTCACTCCTTCTGGAAGAGCGTAGAGCCACAGTGGACAGTTTGCATTGCTAGTGGCTTTGCAGCAATCCCTCATACTGAGTAGGGCTGCACAATTAATCGCATTTGCAATAATAATAATAATAAAAAAAAAAAAAAAAAAAAAAAAAAAAAACGCAATATCCAAATCGCAGGGGTCTGCATTTTTGGCAATGTCACAATTAGTGAATCAGAAACGTCCTTTAGGTGTCAGTAATATGTTTAAAGTGGGCTTGCAGCAGTGAGATAATCTAATTTTATTACTTGTTTAGTTGTTTTAGAGCTTATATAATCATACTGTTACCAGAAACTTTCAGGAATCTCACCATAGCGTCAGGTACTGGTCAATCAGTTTAATACATAGACTTGCTTGTTGGTTACACTTTGCATTTTATGTTCAACAAGGATCGATGTCCAGATCAATTAAAACCTGTTCTCTTGAATAATATTCTGATTAATAAAAACATTAAAAGTTCTTGTTTTAAATAGTCCTTGTTTACAAACCTCTTGATCTAGAGGCCGTTTTTGTTGCTTGTGGTTAATGCAGAGAAAAGTCAAAATCAAATCGCAATTTTGGTTGAAATATATCGTAGGCAGAACGCAATCATTTCTGCTCCGAGTTGAGACGCAGTGGGTCTTTTAGCACCTCATCTGCACAGCGATGAAACAGATTGATTTGTTGTTTGCATATGTTTAAAAAGACATGATAAATTAAATTGCATTAAATTGCAATATTAAGATAAAAAAACTGTTTTCCAAAAACGTTCAGCGCTAATACAGAACATGCATTGAAGCGACAGTGGAGAGGAAAACCCCCCCTTTAACAGGGAGGAAAAACTTCCAGCAGAATCAGGCTTTCTAAATGCACCGTGTCAGACTAAATGAGCTGCGGATGGACAAGCGTGAGTTCGAGCACTTTTAACTGGGGAAACCGCTTTTAACGACACACGTCCTACAGTTAAAAACAGAAATCACATTTTTCACTATGCTTTTAAAATGAACATCTTGGGGGTAATCCCAACTCTTTCTTTTAGAGCAGGGCTGTCAAACATACGGCCCGCGGGCCGGATCCGGCCCGCCGAACAATTTAGTCCGGCCCTGTGGCTAAATGCATTATCATTATAAAAAAAAAAAAAAAAAAAAATTTCCAGTGTCCTGTCTGGCAATGTGGCAATAAGATGCCACAAAGAGCTCATCAGATTTGACTTTCACAAGTGGACAAGATAAAAGGAAGAGAATGATAAAACAATTATTGAAAAAAACATGTACTTCGTTTAATTGAAAATATGCAGTTCCTATATTGTCCACGAGGGGCGCTGTGTTTTAATTAGCAGATTAAGCTTCAGGTGTGGAAAAATTCAAATCATTTCTTAATTTTTATCTGTTTGATGTATTTTGTCATGCATTACAGTGTTTTTAAGTTCCAAAAAATGTGAATAAATGTTTTTCAACATTGTATAATCACTGTGATCAGTTCTTATGCATAATGCACAAGTAAATATTTAACTGAGTAAAAGTATTGGTGAAATTGCACATACTTTTCTTAAAAACGCTGAGGTTATTCATAATATATTGTGTAAAAGTGAAATTAACTTAATATAAAAATCAACAACAAGTCCACATTTATTAGTTCTATTTAATCTTGCAATGAGTTAACTCGTGTGGCCCTCTTGAGATCAGATTAAGCTGTATGCGGCCCCTCAACCAGAATGAGTTTGACACCCCTGTTTTAGAGAGAGAAACTCAGATTATTAAAAAAAATTAGATCCCATAGGGAGAGAGGCCACACTGGTGCTGTTCTGCACAGTGGGGATTGCATGCAGCACGTGATGATCTTTGACCTTCTCTCACAATAAAGTGACAGACAATAAAGATGTGCTTCATTGTCAGGTGCTATCTGATAAAAAGAAAACTAAGTCAGCTCAGCTCACTGAGATGTAAAACCAGAAAAGAAGGCCGTATTTATGAAGACATGTCGAGGTCAGAGCAGTTCATTTGGGCTGCAGTGGAATAGGCCAGAGCGAGGTTTGCGTCAGCGGGAGGCGTTATCTTACAGCTTGAATCGGCATGGCGCCGGGGTCCTTTTATTTCCGGACCTTTTGCCCTTTGTAAAACATTTGTTTAGGAAGATACCTTCCCTGGAAGCGTCTTATGGCACCACAGGGACTTCAGTGCCGCCAGGACCGAATGGTGCCCCGCTGTGGCCTGCTGGGATCCTGCAGCTTTTGTCCAAACAGGGTCTCTCCCAGCCTTAATATGCTCACATAAGAGCGGGCATCACAACTTACATAAAGTGACAAATGGGTATGTGCAAGCCCTGAGACATAGGAGGAGGAGGAGGAGGAGGATGATGATGATGATGCACATGCTCCTAAAGGCGTACAGAAAAAACTGTCTCCCCATGTTAGCTCTGCTTGTTCAAGGTCAGCTGAGCGTTTGTATCGACGAGGGCTGCTCCCTACAGCTTTATTTCTATAAAAGCTCAATATTGTTAATATGGTGGACGAATTTGTTTCATGACAAAAATAATGGCTGAATTTTTTTTCACTTAGATGTTATGACTTACAGTATATAACAAAGCATTGTTTTCTGACCAACTCCTCTGTCCTTCCAGGGCACCGCCACTGGATGCTGCTGCTAGGGCTGGACGATATAGAATAAAAAGCAACATCGATGAGATAGAAATCATATTGATCGATGTCGATAATTATCAACAAATTCAAAACATATGTTTTAAGTGCAGCCTTTTTATGCTGTTGCTTAGAGACCTATTTCTAGATAAAGAACACGCAAGTACTGAATTCAAGCTCAACCCTTTATTCAACCAACTTTTTACCAAAACTTGCAAGTATTAAAACAATGAAAAAGAACTGTGCTTTCTCCAAAAAAGTTAAAAAACAGAACAACTGGAAGTTTTGCTTCCCATCCAGGACGCTCTCTCAATTCAAAATGTCTGGAGTAGTGTGGAGTTCCAAGCTTTATAGTATTGCCATTGCCAGTATTGCTGGCAATATTTTGCCAGCAATACTTTAAGCGAAAAGTCTTCAAACTTCAGGGGGGAAAAAAAGTCCAGTTGTTTTATTTTTTAACTTTTTTGGAATGACCATGACCTGGATGACTGAGAATTCTCACCAGCATAAAGCGTGCTCTCTGAACTCTTTGAATGGGGCGGAGCTTGGTTCTTGGGTCTGCGTTGGTGATTGGTTGGGAAGATGTTGTGACTGCAATATTAACCTACATGATAGGATAGAATGCAAAAGGAAGGAAAACTGTTCTATTGAACTTTTTATTGACACTTTTTTTCTATAATCAATATACGTCTATCGATCGATATAAATTGTTATTGAATTATCGTCCATTCCTAGCTGCTGCTGCTGCTGCCATGGTTCATTCACCATGGGCACGGTGCGTTCAGATAAAATACCCACCAGTTCAGGATTCATCGCGGGCATCATTTCCATTTTGCTCAGAGTCAGGATCCAGGAAGAGACGCAGTTACGAAGGAAGCTGTCAAACACTAACCATCAAAAAGACCAAATGACAACAGCTCAGCTCAGAACCAAATCTAACAGCCCATCGAAGAAAGTAATGGCACCCTTCACGTCACTGTGTGTACAGGGCCCGGTGGCCACGTGTCCAGGTACAGCCTCAGCTGGCTGGCTGAGCACAGCTATGAAGGGAGGATGAAGGCCGCCGAGCAGCCGCGCGTCCTGTGGAACGCTGACGTCTACCAAAACGCCAGCCTATCACCGGCAAAGTGGGACAAGTTCATGAGCTGCGACGACGAGCTAAAGAAGTTCCTTCAGAACTACCTTCTGTACGGAATCGCCTTCGTGGACGACGTTCCGACAACAGTGGAGGCCACCGAGGAGGTCACGCGGAGGGTCAGCCTCATCAGGTAGCCATTCTGATTCCTTTTTTTTTTTTTTGCGCGATTTTTTTTTTTTTTTAGTTGTTACAGATCTCTTTATCACGTGAGCAGTATGAACGGCCTCCCCGCCCTCTCTCTCTCTCTTTCTCATCAGGGAGACGACGTATGGGAGAATGTGGAGCTTTACATCCGATTTCTCCAGAGGCGACACTGCCTACAGCCAGCTGGCCCTGGACCGTCACACTGACACGTCTTACTTTCAGGAGCCATGTGGGTAGGTACCCGCACGTCTTTTGTGTTTAGAACTTCGCACTTTTCCAAACGCAAATGTCCAAAAAGCTGCAGTTTGGGTACAGTGTTATTAATAAAGAAGTATTCACATTTTGATCATAGAACATAAAAAAAACTGTAAGAAAGGAGTGGGATGGATGGATGGAAATAGGCCATAAAATAGAGAATAACGTATGGCAAAATACACAATTTATTTTCTCTGTTTCCATTTCATTTCTCCAGACCTGGAAGATCAAATGAAAATCAAATTCCATACTTTTTCCTAACGTTTCCAGACTCTTTGTGCACTCCTTGTGAGATAGAAGGCCAGCCCCAGTGGGTGGTTTATGTAAAGGAAGCTGTTCTTTCATCTCTGACAAGCGTCGTTTTGGCCGCTGTTGCAGAATCCAGGTGTTTCACTGCCTCAGACATGAGGGGACCGGAGGCAGGACGCTGCTGGTGGATGGCTTCCATGCGGCCGAGAAGCTTCGCCAGCGTTCGCCCGAGAGCTTCGAGCTGATGTGCCGCGTGCCCGTAAGGCACGAGTACATCGAAAGCACGGACAGCCACCGCAACCACATGGTGGGCATCGGGCCCGTGCTCAGCGTCCACCCTTGGAACAATGAACTGTACATGATACGGTATGCCGACGCTGAGATCGAATCGATGTTGTCTGCTGGACATTGAGCAGAACCGTTCACTCCTCACTGTTCGAACGACCCCAGATATAACAACTACGACCGGTCAGTGATAAACTCCATCCCCCACGACGCCGTCCGCCGATGGTATGTAGCCCACCGCGAGCTGACCGCGGAGCTAAGGCGGCCCGAGAACGAGCTCTGGGTCAAACTCACTCCTGGGAAAGTAAGAAAGTCGGAGCCGTGACTAAGAACATAAAGTGCTGCAAATGTTCAAAGGGTCGACCTAACTGAGTAGAATCTAACGTTTTTTTCGCTTTTCTTTTTTCTCACGAGGTGATCTTTATTGACAACTGGAGGGTGCTGCATGGGAGGGAAGCGTTCAGCGGCTTGAGGCAGCTTTGCGGATGCTATCTGACCCGAGACGACGTTCTCAGCACTGCGCGCTGCTTCGGACTACAGGCCTGAACCTAACCGTCCTGTCATGTCACTGCCTCATCACTCTACCAGTAATATACATTTAATAAAAAAATGTTTTACTGTTGCTAGCTTTAATGGTTTTTATGATTTAATTACCCTTAAAAGAAGTGAGTGAGTAAATGTTCGAAGGGCTTGTGCATCGTACCACGCAGGGGGGCACACTGCAGGGGGTGGGGCTTCAGATACGTGTATCTGCTCACTGGGAGATGCTGGGACGCCTGCTGGCCAGTTGCACGATAAAACCAGGCGCCAAAGCTAACCCGTACACACTTTATCAAGGGCAGCTCCCATTTTTGATGACATCACTGAGGTCCTCCGGTGCCCATTGTAGATGTACCAGCTCCCTACGCTTTGAATCATTTACATACAGCGGTGTGATGCAGGAGTATACATACCTCTTTAGATAAATCAAACCTGAAGGGAAAGGGATACATGGTTCTCAAAGGCATTCACAAATGAAAATCTGAACATTGTGGCATGAATTTCTACAAGCTTTGCGCGGACCACCGGAGGAGCGGAGCGTCTGTTTCTTTTCCTGCCATTCACTAGATGCACGCGCGACAGCAACAACAACCACAAACAAACAAAAAACTTCTGTTACTGTCAAATAAACATGCAAGCATATCGAGTTGTGTTTTTATTTTTAAATTTTTTTGGAATGTTGCCGAGGCGATAGCGTGAGTTTGGCGAGGCGGCCGCCTCGCCAAGAGAGCGCTGCGGGAAACCCTGGTGTGCAGAAGCACCTTTCACTGCAGCTAAAATGATGTTGGAGTTTTGCCCCATCAGCTTTGTACAGCTAGAGGCTAAAATGTAGGAAAATAAGCCAAGCTCATTCAGGTTTTATGCAGGGTATCGGTGAAAATCGCTTTTCAGTTCTTGCCATGAATTTGCAGTGAACTCCTAATTGGATTTGGGTCAGGACTTCAACTGGGCCACTTTAACCATTCTGATCTAAACCATTCTGTCATCCTACAATACAAAGAACAGTGGCAACGCTCACTTATACATAGCTGATAAAGTCCACAGCTATCACTGTTTTACTTCTTAAGCAACAATATTATAGAATGAATAATGAATAGTTACATCCACAGAAGCTATCTAATGTGAGATTTATTTTTTTTAAACTAAAGTTGTGTCGTAAATTAACTACTTGGCTACATAAAGACATCCAGCAGTTACTTTATAGGTCTCTGTTAAACGGAACATATTGCACATGTCTTTGCTGCCCTCTCTTTTGCCAGATCCATTCTAATTTTATGGTCACTTGCTTTGACATTGGCACAGGGCAGTAGGCTAATTTATTAAATTGGGCCAAAGAAGGAGTTGTTGAATATGCTTCTTTGCCAGGTTGAAAATAAATGTACGCCTTTTTGATAGAAAATATCCATCTGCAGATACTTACATGAATTTTAATTAAAGCAATGGCACAGTGATTTTTTCGAGGTAAAAGTTTCAGTCAATAAAATGAACCGCAGTGATTTTTCTGAATGTTTAGAAGCGAATGAAAGACAATCTGCACACTGTATTTAAACCGACTGATGCGATGCGTTTATAGTGCCTTGCAAATGTATTTGCAGTTTTCACATTTTATCTTGTCGCAACCAATACCTTAAATATAGTTTATTGGGATTCTGTCAGATAGATTAAGACAAAGTAGTTTGGAAGTTGATTCAGCCTTCTTTGGGCTGGTAATTAGAAAAACAGTTGTCTCCATAAGTCACCTAATCAATTGTGACAAATTCTTCTTCACTATTATGCATTCCTTTTTGTTGTTCTGTCACATAAAATCCCAGATCATAATGCGATACTACTTTTGCAAAGCTGTGTCTAACGCTACCCAACAGTAGCGTTAGACACAGTGATGGTTAACTGTCACATTGAAACACCTGCAAATCCTTCAGGATGTCAACTTATAGTTGCCTCAAAAAAAGAGAAAGGAATCTAATACAAATTAACTGTAAGAAAAGGTCTGATAATAGTTGTGTTTGAAAAGGCCAAGTGAAAATGAAGTTGCATTTCATCGTGATAACTCGTGTTTCCTGAGCACGGTCCACGTTACAGAATGATTCAAAATGACCTGGAAATTTCACTGATGATGTCCTTTCAGTTCTCAGTCCAGCCTTTCCGTCCCAGCTAGATATGGTTGCCATAGAAATGTCACCAAGGGAAGCTGTGGCTCCCTCCAGTGGACAAACAAAGAAATAATTTATAAAATCACACACACATCTATCTATCTATCTATCTATCTATCTATCTATCTATCTATCTATCTATCTATCTATCTATCTATCTATCTATCTATCTATCTATCTATCTATCTATGCGATCGATCGATTTTAGATCGATCAATCAATTTTAGATATAGGTATGTATGTATGTGTGTGTAATTGAAAAAATAAACTCTTCCTAGCTTTGGTTTCTCTTGTTTTTTCCAGTTTGTATCAAGAACTAGAACTTTGGCTTAGGTGTTATCTTAGATTGAACCTTTGAGTTGAACTCAAAAGAAGTGAATGTATCAGGAACACAATGTGCTGCATATAAACAATCTGGTTAGGACTAGCACTCACAAAGTGCTGACCTTAGTCCTTTTTTATTAAAAATACACACACACGCAGTGCTGATCAGATCTTTATATACGCTCATCATGACTATTAATCTCCTATTTGTTTTGGCTTTCTATCATTCCCTGATTTCTTTTTTTTTATTATTCTTTTTTTTCTTTTTTTACAGGTGAAATAGTTATTCAACATTTATGAGTTTTGGAAACAACAAAAGAGTGCTCACATTTGAATTTAATTTACTGAAGATTTCACCTTGTCAGAAATTTACAGTTAGTTCCTAGCATTAGCGTCTAGCATAATTCTGGTTGGAAATTTTACAATGCTACTGGAATGGATGGTATTATTTATTTAACTCGGTTCGTGCCAGTATATTTAGCAGCTTTTAAGCATAATATGTCCATTTTCAGTGTAGTTTAGGTCAGAACATTCCAAAAACTTAATGCAGCACTGCTTTATCAATGTCCAAACCAGTTCTAATGTGTGTTTGGAATCCTTGTCCTGATCAAATACCCAACATTCTCCAGGTTCCAGTAGTGTTAATTTGCCATGAGGCGAAGAATTTCAAGGCATTCCTACTTAATCATTCCATCCACGTTTGAAATGACCCACCAATGTTGGCAGACCCTCAGCATGATGCTACCACTGCCATGTTTGACAGTTGGTACTGTGTTCCCAGGTTCAAAATCCTCACTATGACTCCTCTAAACTTTCTTCTTTAGTTAATTGTGACCAGAAGGCAGTTGGCTTGTCTATATGGGCAAATTCCAGTTGGGATTGAAGGTGTTTGTGTTGGAGTAGGGTGTGGTGCTTCCCAAACCCCAGCTTATCTAGGGCAGGTTTGAGACTGTTGCAGTTCCTGGGCTGTTTGCTGAACATCCTCACCAATATTCTTTCATCCGTGGGTGAGAGTTTGGGTCAGATGGTCGCACTGCAAAAGGTGAACCAAAAGTAAGTAAAGCTTTCTTGAAATGAGTGCATTTGTCCTTGATTTGAGCAGGTAAATAAGATTATCTGCCAATGGAATAAGATTTATGCACTCAAAATAGCGATTCATCCCCATTATCTTATTTCAAGTGCAGGATATCTAATGATCTTAATTTAGGGATAAAAAAAATCATTCCATTGGCAAATAGTCTTATTTACTTGCTCAAATCAAGGAAAAATACAAATTTCAAGAAACGTTTACTTACTTTGAGTTCCCTTATTTCAGTGATGAAACTGGGACAAATGTGTTGTTCAACAGGACAATGATGCCTAACACACATCAGACACGATTTTGGAATTGTTAAAATGGGCTAACAGATTTTTCTTTTAATCCTAGACTAAATCAAAAATCTTAAGTCATGTCTATGCCAGAAAACAACCAGTGAAATGAACTCTACCAGTTCTGCTAACAGCTTACTGATGGCTACAGAAGCATGAGGTCGAGTTCAAACTGGCCAAAGAACATGTATTAACATTGTATTCAGTAAGTACATATTAGAGTGGGTGTGTGTATAGGTCTGAAAAGAGACCCCCAAAACAAATTCAATATTGTGCACCCAATTCTTTATTTCATTGAAGCTGTTAGTTGCCTAATCATTACACCCTAAAAAATGTACATATGCATTATTAAGAGCCCAAAATGCAACTACATATGTATGTATGTAGGTCTTGCTTTTTAGCCTAGATCACTCTATACCAAACAGTGAGAAGAAACGGGTTTCTCTGACAGAACCTCTGATGTGAAGGCTCAAAACATGCAGATTTAGAAACAATTCATTAAAGTTTGCAATAGTGGTTTGTTATTTATTTATTTTGGTTCTTCTTGTGTCCTTTTCCCTTCCAGGCTCCTTCGGTACAGCGAGTATCAGCCCCAAGCCTCACTGGTTGATTTTAATCTGAGTAAACAAATCACAAAGCAAATATGTGTACAGAGGGAAAAAAAGCTGCAAGGGTTCCCTGTTCAGTCTGTATTAGCTGTCGCAGTAATGGCACTGTTGGGACAAAATCTGAGTGGAGGGTTGAGTTTGATCTAGCAAACCCCTTTTGTATAATTAATGTAAGTACATTTCATGTGTAAATAAGCCATTATTGGGCTCAAAATGCAGTCTTACAACTCTGCCCCTGAGCTGAAAGCAAATCTGTACGCTACATGTCTGCCTTTCACAGTTTAAAGCCATTAAAATGTTATTCAAACTTGTTCTGCCAGCTATCTTTTTTCTTTCAGCTGCAATTTGTTGTCAAACACCATATTGATGATTCTGCAGAGAATTGATATACATGTTTTCTTAGTCGTGATTTACCACTCGTTATCTGAACTAGCCTCATATTTAAATGCAAGGGTAAGTGGATTAAGTCATCCTGGATCCCATGTTAATCAGCACGAGAGAGCAACCATGCATATTCACAGCATGCATCATATTCAGTGGAGTCAAATAGCCCCCGCCCAACTAGGCTGGCACTCGGCGTGGTTTACATGCAGCAGACACGGATGTGTATTCTGTATGCGGTTCAAAGATGCAGTCACGGACCTCTTCTAATTTCCACTGACAATGAGGAGACTGCTGCGGTATCCATGGTAACTACAGAGGATACGGAGGCCTGCCCACCAAGTTGTCCTGGTAACTGAGTGAATGAGATGATTCCAGATGAATGTAATTCCCTATATTCAGAACTACAATTTTTGGTAAAGTAACAAACAGCACAACAAGAAACATGGAGAGAAAAATACAAATCTCCAAAACATTTGAATGAAATCTTCAGTTTTTAATCAAGCCCATTATTTATTTGGTCAAAGGTCAACAACAGTAAAAATAACTGGTGTGTGTGTGTGTGTGTGTCTGCATGTGTTTAAAATTTCTTTTAAAGCAACAGCAAACTGTCCTACTTTAAAAAATACCAAATTGATTTAAAGATAATTATCGGCAGCTTTTTCACAAACAGGTTTCATTATCTGAATGGTTGAGGTCCAATAGCACAAATACGCATCTTGTCCTTGCCAGCGATGTCACTGTTTACATGGTAACATTTACTGGCAGAATTTAAATTTGGTTAATTTTTCAACTTGTTTATTATATTTCATCATTATTTTTAAATGGCTTTTGCAAGTGTCTGGAAGTATAAAACTTCAAAAGAGACAATCAATGAAACAGCATAGCCAAAAAAAAATAACAAAAACAAAAACCCACCTTGTTGGATTAAACTCATCAAGGACATTAATGATGTTATAGGTCCATCCCTAAAAAATACAAAAGTTGACGAGAACCTCTGATACATCCCCATCGTCTCCTACATAAAAAGTTCCTTTAAAAAGTGATCTACAGGATGTTCTTGCTCCTGTCTGGCTTTCATATGAGTGCAGAATATTAGTCTTTTCTGAAAGATTAGCAAATAACATAAAATCTATCTCAGATGTATCATTAGATGAGACTCGGGTGAACATTTAATTGGGAGGGCTACTGAAAATGAGTACACTTAACACTTCCATGTCATCCCCTCATGCACACTTGTTTAAATGCATATCCTGAAGTTTGTTTGTACAAGCAACAATAATCTGATTGTAGAAGTTACTACAAGAAGATACAGGATAAGGAAAGGGATGGATCTCAAGGTTTAGCTAGTCCAGGTGAGTCTCATGATCGTTGGCTAGTTTGCAAATGATATGGCCTTTTGAAAAAAGAGAGAAGGACTTAAAAATAATGAGTGAAATAGTTGTTGGTAGGAATAAGGAAGGACAAAGTCATTAATTAATTTGATGTTTTACATGTATTTTATAGCATTTTAGGGCACGTTTGTTTAGAATAAGCACATTGTAGATCTCTGAAACTTTCTTGAGTGGGGCTAAAATACTAAATGCTGTTAAGAGGGGAGGATAAGTGTGATGAAAAAGGGTGATGAAGATAGATGAGGAGGAGGGTGAGGGAAGAAGGGAAGTTGTAAAGTGATTTGAGGAAAGTTAGTGTAAAGAAAAAGAGTGAGATGAATTTGTAAGGTGAATGGGTGGAACTAAAAAGTATCACAAACAGGGATGAGGAAAATTAGGGAGATGAAAAGAGGTCATACAGAAAGTAGAGGAAGCCAGGCGGGTACAAAAAGACAAAGATATTCACCATAATCCCCAAGTTAAAAAGGATGAGGAAGAGATGAACAAAAGTGTGTCATAAAGAGCTATGAGAAAAATGAGTGGGATAAAAAAAAAACTTGTAAAGGATAAATGAGGAAAAGGAACAGGATGACATAAGATTTTTTAAAAATTGGATGGGTCAGATGAGTGGGCTAAAAAAGTTGAAAAGGAGCATGAGAGGGAGGAAAGATGAGTGAGGAGGTTTGCTGTCTCTCAGTCTGTCAATGAAATCCTGATAAAATGTAGACTTTTAGGTATAGAAGTTTTTTTAAGGCTACTTGTAGAAACATTGTATGATTTTAAAAACCACACTAAGCTTCTGCTCCAGAAGTGTATTTTCTTCTTTTTTTCATCCTACCTTGAAAAACAACGATGCCTGGCTTTCCTGTGTGTGCACGTGTATGCACCAGCAGTGGAATCAAAAGTGTCTTCCAACGAGTGGCTACATTATAAAATCTTATCCTAATAAGCACAATCATGCACTGCAGGAAGCACATTTTGAGTAAAAGCAGGAGTAAATTTCACCTAACTATCTCTCTGCTGAGTTTCCCAGTAAGCCCAGCAGAGAGAAGAAACACACAACAGTACTGATGGAGAAATCATTAAAAAAAGATACAATTTCTGTCCCTGCTAGCCAGGCCAGACGTCCATTTTTCTTGATATACAGCAAGAGTCCTTACATTCTAGAACTCATCGCCAGAACACACATCCACCTGCGTTGTAGTTTTTTTTTAGTCTTTGGCAGTAGCTTCACAACGGCTCATCCTCCTTCTCGTGTAAGTCATTCTGGGTCAGAGCCTCCAGAGAACGAATTAATATAATTTAATCTCCACCTGGCCTTTGTCGTTTGCCTCAAGGAAGAGTAAAGCCAAAGCACTGCAGCATGTGTTATCACTGGGGAGTTCACTCCCTGGTGCTGCAGCATTCTTAATAAAGGCACTTTCACCTTTTGTCGTTCTCGCCCCACCCAGCGTACAGCCAGACGGTGACAGAGGGGGAGAGACGGTGAATCACACATGATTAATTGTCTGCAATTACCAGAAGCTGACAAAAGTGATTAAGGATGTGAAGAATGTTGATCAGGGGTGACTGGAAGGGTGAGGGAGGGAGGGTGGGAGGCGGCAGGATCATGTAGTAAAGAGGAGGGAAGCGTGTGCAGCTCATTATCTGGAAGACACTTGTAGGTTGGGGAAGAAGACGACCTCGGTGTCTTCAGACTCTGATCAAAACAACATGTGTTGGCAGCTGTGTATTTGAATACACCGACACAACGGGTGGGGGTGGGGGGGGGGTCTGGTTCTTAAAATAAATGTAACAGCATGACTCATGACCAGCCGATGACAGTTCAGTAGCTCTTTCCCTGATGACCGATGAGAAAAACCACATTTGGAATAAAAAAAAAAATGTTTACAATTGATGCATGTAGTCATATGTTGTTCAATCTCTCAACTGAGATGAAAAAACGAAAAATAGTCCGACTGAAGACCACGAATTATTCACACGCCAAACAATTCAGGACAAACGATTCAAGCTGTGTAAAAAAGGTTGGTTAAAATTGCAAGTCATTTTTTCCTTTATTTTTTATTATATATTTTTTTTGTGTGTGAGGCTGCACAATATAAATTAAAGGCTATATATGCATGGTTTGGTTTCCAATTTATTTGTGCGACCTCCTTCCCCATGTGTACAGTATGTTCCCCTGCAAAATTGTCCACTTACATAAGAACAGATAATTGTAACTCAAAGTAAACGCAAATGAGAACAGCAGACAAAGGCTGAGGATAATGTGAACAAAACTATGCACCATGTAGGCCAACTGTTTTATTCAACACCATTTCAGATTTTTTTTTTTTCAAACATGGCCTGGTGGGTTGTCAGTAGCAGATTTGGCAAATGTCTGCTTACATTCAAATCATTTTCTTTTATGTTGTTGTACTTGTTTTAGGATTTGCTGTGGCCTTTATTTAGAACTTTCCATGCAGCAACAGAAGTTTAGGGTTGAAACACAACTGATAGATCGACCACACTGGGTAAAGGCTCAAACGTTTATGACTGCTAAAGACAAAGATCAACGAATATGTGCGTTAATACCATCCTGCTCGTGACAAATGGGTGGCAACGAGAACCATGTGCAAAGGTGACATTTGTGTTTCTGTGTAGGAAAAGGTGCCACAGATCTCATAGGTCATATGGACACAGGAAAGGACAAAAAGGCTGTGCAAGTTGACACAGTTTGTGGAAAAGGGTTAAAGCATGTCACGTTACCCAGAATTACTGAAAATTTGTCTTTGCCCTTTCCTCACATAATGCAAATACTGAGAGGGGTTTCTCACTGACACAGAACCAGTGGACCAAGGACAGCAACTGTCTCCTTCTGTTGAGTCACCTGAAGAGGATTGTGTGGATTGATTGGTTCATTGTGCAGTTTAATTTCAAAGACATTATTTTGCAATGACTTTGATGCTTGTTTGTTGATCACCTGAAAACTGATCATTATTATCCGCTCTACAGTATCATATGGATGGAGAGACAAATAGGATGGAGAGAAACACTTTAGGATGAAGAAGAAAACTAAAGATTGCAGCACATGGACTTTTTGTTTGTGAAATAAATGTCTTTGTCAGGCTGCTAGTTTTAATTGTTATTACACTGGAAAGAAAAACAAGTTGAATATTTGTTTTCTCAGAACATTATGTCAGTTTTTTGTTTATCTATTTATCCAGTACTACTCAAAAAGTGAGCTATTATTATTACAGGTTCATTTTCTAATACAGAAGATTCATTATTTAACATAGTTAATTCCAGAGATTTAAAAGTCATTTCTGCACTTGTTGATTTATTGTAGGATATCTAAAGTTTGTTAAACTATTCTTTCTAACCACACAGGGAAGTTATACTTTAAATATGTTTAAATCATCAGTCTTCCTTACGTATCATTAAAAAGTGCTTCACAAGTGGGCCAAGTGTCCCTTTTGTGGAAATCAAATTATGGTCACCTTAGGTAATGCAACTTTAAAATCATCCTTTGCCTATCTCTAAAGCAATATGGAAATAACAGATTTAAAATGAAGATGCTGTACAGGGTAAATTGTCTTATGGTTAAATCAAATCCATATTTCATGGCCAGTTGAGTTGGGCCATATTTCTGCCAAATTGGCATTGATCCAAGCAACAGCACAGACACTTCTTTTTCTAAAAACAAATGTTTGTTCTGTAGATGTCTCAATCCATTCCCAAGTTTGTATTTGTATGTGTACCACTTGCAAAGCTGCCCAACAAATACTTTTTCTTCGTGTTTTTCTCCTCTTTAAAATGACACTAACTGTGAAAGAGAGACTGTTTTGGCTGCTGCCCCCTGTCTGTGTCATGTTTTGCAGTAGTGTCCTAACCCGAATGCAGAATCATACGGTGGACGCAAAGGGTAAAAGGCAAGGAGGTTCATTTACACATGATTCCATAGTAATTGCGCATGACAGAGGGATGATGCTGGATCCGTGGTTTGGCAGCATCTGGTATGGAGAGGAAAAGTTGCATTTTGCCAGATGTAGACGAGGGAGTGAATATTTCAGGAATTACTAGAAAGAATCTTGCTGTCTGGAGGTGGACGGATGGCTTTGAAGGGGGGAACAGCGATCCCACAGATGAGTGGTAGATGTTATTTTAAGATGATATAGATGAGATATATATTTTAAGGACATTTAATTCTTGGAAAATTTGATTCATATAAGTAGTATGTTCTATATTTATAGGAACTATTTTTGTTTCTTTATCAGTTATATGTACTGTGGCTATATGTGCTATTGCTAACCCACAACCCACAGTGCAGAGGTTACACCCAGATTAAAGCCATGGTTGGACATTATTGGTGAAGGTCTGTGTTCCTGGGGTGGGTTATGCAAGAATTTCATTCTTAGAACGAACAAATAGAGTGCTTGAGAGAGCAGGCACATGAAGGCTAGAGATATCGGGGATATCACGGGGCGACGTGGCACAGAGGTTAGGGAGTTCGTCTTGCAATTGGCGGTTTGACCCACACTGACCGTCTCTGTCGTTGTGTCCTTGGGCAAGACACTTCACCCGCATTGCCTGCTGGCGGTGGTCAGCAGCTGTCATTACTTGCATAGCTCACCACCGTCAGGGTGTGAATGTATGGGTGAATGACTGAACTGTAGTGTAAAGCGCTTTGGAGGTCGTCAAGACTAGTTAAAGCGCTATACAAGTACAAGCCATTTACCATTGGAGGTGCAGTGGACGACCATGATGTGGTCGTCTCAAAGGAGATATGTCGCAGAGAGGTTTGTTGAAGGAATGCAGTGTTGGATCAGTAACAGCAACTGGAAGTACAGAGAGCATGAAGCTAAGCTGAGCAGCAGAAACTAAATATATGTTACCTTGTGGATTTTTCCACAAGGTAACATATATTTCTGATGAGAGGAGTTGCCAACAGGTGTGCAGCCACCGCCACCCCCCACCCTCTAAAGGGGACTCACTGTTTGGGAAGAGGACGCATCAATGCACACTCTGTCTGTGTCATGGGATCTAGTCCTCTCTGTCATCCCCAGACAAATATCCCTCATCGTATGATAATATTTTAAACATGAAACACAGGTCATTACATTTTTTGATATTTAAAGCAGAGGTTTTCTAAGCAGAAATCTTACTAGCCAAATCAGTCATATCAAAACAAAGAGTGAACATGCTGGCAATAGACTACCAGTACAGTATGACATCAGAAGGAGCAAGATCTGATTTTTGGAAGACTGTAAATGTATTTGTCAATCTAAATATAGTGTATATTTTTCTAAAACCTAAGGCTGTCCTGTCTGGACAAAGCATCCGTTGCTCTCCATATGAACAAATACTGCAGCATCTGGAAAACCATTGGTGAATAAGTGGGAAATAACCATGAACCATATGCAGGACCTATAATATTCATGAAATGTAGTGTATATAATGTTAGATATTTATTAAAGATACTGTATTTTCGGGAACAGAAATTGTGTATTTTAATATAATGTGCGACAGAGTCTTGGTTTCAGTAAATTACAATTTTAAAATGTTTCTGATTATTAGAGCCAAAAAAAAGAAAAAAAAATCCTTAGCAGGACATCCCCGGGAGACATATTTAACTAACAAGTCGTTAGGTGCTGTTAGGGCTGCGATCACAACAGTAAATCTGTATTTTCTCCTGCTGGGAAGACTGGGGCGCAATTCAGACAAAAGCCAGTGGATGGCAGGCCAGGCTTTTAGATGCTAAGGATTTATTTTGTGTGTGTATTTTTATGTGTGCATGTGTGTGCTATAGAGTTTAATGCTGCTGATAGCAACACAGCCATGGGCACCACACTCCGGATTCAGCTACACTCTCCTCACCCTCTTTTCCCCCTTGAAAAAAAAATATATAGGCCAGGCATTTAGCATGACTTCACATAATGTCCCTACAGCTACTAAGCAAGCAGGGCACTTATAAAAATAGTAAAAATAGTGACAGTACAAAACAAAATCATATGCGAGAACAAGAACACGCAGCAGCACAAACACTGTACGTGAAACATCATCTGACTTGCGCTGAGGAAAAGGTCTCCTTTGCATTCCATTTGTTTTCTGCATTGCTCTAAAAGCCAAACCCAGTGACACTGAACAATCATCTTACATCGGCATCAAGTCCAAGTATGACACAGGGCTTTTGCAAAGATTGACACAATTGCACAAACAAACCCAACAGAAAATGGGACTCACGCACTCACAGTCAACATTTCCTTTTAATTTTGTCCTCGTCGAATTTGAAAGTGGATCACTTGAAAAGGGTGACGTATCGCAAATTGGCAAAGGAAGAGAAAAAAAGGGGGGATCAGAGAATGGGAGTGGAATACATTAGGTTACAGCTTCATCGACAGCCTGTCAGTGTTGCACTTAGGCTATAACTTTCACAAAGTGCAGACAGTAAAAAAAAGGACACATAACACAGATGACCCTGACAGGCACACAGAAACATTTTGCTTTTCCACCACATATTAACTTTTACACCCATTCTGTCTAATGGTGTTTTGTTCTCTAATAATGTCCTTTTGTCAGCACGGAGATGCCAAAATATGATGCAAAGCAGGTGGTTAAGGGTGGTTGTAAAACGCTAGACCTATTACCTGATAATATTTGAATAAAATACCAAAGTAAAGCCTTTAATAAAGTTTTGTTAATATACACACATAACAGCTTACCTTCAGTATATTACTCTCATGGCATCATCATTTAGTACATTCAACAAAAATATAAATGCAACACTTTTGGTTTTGCTTCCATTTCTTATGAGATGAACTCAAACATCTAAAACTTTTTCCACATACACAATATCCCAATTTCCCTAAAATATTGCTTACAAACCAGTCTAAATCTGTGATAGTGAGCACTTCTCCTTTGCTGAAATAATCCATCCCACCCCACAGGTGTGCCATATCAAGATACTAATTAAACACCATTATTAGTGCACAGGTGTGCCTTAGACTGCCCACAATAAAAGGCTACTCTGAAAGGTGCAGTTTTGTTTAATTGGGGTGTGTGTGTGTGTGTGTGTGTGTGTGTGTGTGTGTGGGGGGGGGGTTCTGGGGACCAATCAGTATCTGTTGTGACCACCATGTGCCTCGCGCAGTGCAACACATCTCCTTCACATAGAATTGATCAGGTTGTCAATTATGGCCTGTGGAATGTTGGTCCAGTCCTCTTCAATGGCTGTCCGAAGTTGCTGGATATTGGCAGGAACTGGTACACGTTGTCATATACGCCGATCCAGAGCATCCCAAACATGCTCAATGGGTAACATGTGCGGTGAGTATGCTGGCCACGCAAGAACTGGGACGTTTTCAGCTTCCAAGAATTGTGTACATATCCTTGCAACATGGGGCTGTGCATTATCCTGCTGCAACATGAGGTGATGTGCTTGGATGTATGGCACAACAATGGGCCTCAGGACCTCGTCACGGTATCTTTGTGCATTTATAATTCCATCAATAAAATGCACCTGTGTTCTTCGTCCATAACAGACGCCTGCCCATACCATAACCCCACCGCCACCATGGGCCACTCAATCCACAACATTGACATCAGAAAACCGCTTACCCACACAATGCCACACACATTGTCTGCCATCTGCCCTGAACAGTATAAACCGGGATTCATCTGTGAAGAGAACACCTCTCCAACATACCAGACGCCAGCGAATGTGAACATTTGCCCACTCAAGTCGGTTACGATGACGAACTGGAGTCAGGTGGAGACCCCGATGAGGACGACGAGCATGCAGATGAGCTTCCCTGAGATGGTTTCTGATAGTTTGTGCAGAAATTCTTTGGTTATGTAAACTGATTACTTCAGCAGCTGTCCGAGTGGCTGGTCTCAGACATTCAACACACGACCAACAGGTCTGGTTGACATTCCTGCTGTCAGCATGCCAATTGCATGCTCCCTCAAATTTTGTGACATCTGTGGCATTGTGTTGTGTGATAAAACTGCACCTTTCAGAGTGGCCTTTTATTGTGGGCAGCCTAAGGCACACCTATGCACTAACCATGGTGTCTAATCAGCATCTTGATATGGTACACCTGTGAGGTGGGATGGATTATCTCAGCAAAGGAGAAGTGCTCACTATCACATATTTAGACTGGTTTGTGAACAGTGTTTAAGGGAAATTGTGATATTGTGTATGTGGAACAAGTTTTAGATTTTTTGAGTTCATCTCATAAAAAAATGGGATCAAAACCAAATGTGTTGCGTTTATATATTTTTGAGTGCACTAATCCAGATTAGTTGCAGTTGTAGTAGGAAGCTAATAGCTATTCTGAGTAGGCCCAACACCAATGGGGACTTCTGCAATATTGAAATCACTCCAATTTTTGAAATGGGAAAAGTAGTTTATGTTCCATCCATCCATCCATCCATCCATCCATCCATCCATCCATCCATCCATCCATCCATCCATCCATCCATCCATCCATCCATCCATCCATCCATCCATCCTTCTTCTTCTGCTTATCCGGGGTCAGGTTGCGGGGGTAGCAGCTTCAGTAGGGAGGCCCAGACGTCCGTCTCTCCAGCCACTTGGGTCAGCTCCTCCAGGGGAATCCCAAGGCGTTCCCAGGCCAGCCGAGAGACATAGTCCCTCCAGTGTCTCCTGGGTCTTCCCCTGGCCCTCCTCCTGGTGGGACGTGCCCGGAACGCCTCACCAGGAAGGCATTCGGGAGGCATCCTAGCCCGAGCCACCTCAACTGGCTCCTCTCGACGTGGAGGAGCAGCGACTCTACTCTGAGTCCTCCCCGGATGACTGAGCTCCTGACCCTATCTCTAAGGGAGAACCCAGACACACTACGGAGAAAACTCATTTCGGCTGCTTGTATCCGGGATCTTGTTCTTTCGGTCACGACACAAAGCTTGTGACCAAAGATGAGGGTAGGAACGTAGATCGACCGGTAAATCGAGAGCTTCGCCTTTTGGCTCAGCTCTCTCTTCACCACAACGAATTGGTACAGCACCCGCTTCACAGCAGATGCCGCACCAATCTGCCTGTCTATCTCCCGCTCCATCTTCCCCTCATTCGTGAACAAGACCCCAAGATACTTGAACTCCTCCACTAGGGGGCAGCACATCTTCCCCAACTCGGAGGAGGCACTCTACCCTTTTCCGGTTCAAGACCATGGTCTCGGATTTGGAGGCACTGATTCTCATCACGCCGCTTCACACTCGGCTGCGAACCGCTGTAGTGAGAGCTGTAGATCACGCCCTGATGAAGCCAATAGGACCACATCATCCACGAAAAGCAGAGATGCAATCCTAAGGCCACCAAAACGGATCCCCTCAACACCTTGGCTACGCCTAGAAATTCTGTCCATAAAAGTTATGAACAGAATTGGTGACAAAGGGCAACCTTGGCGGAGTCCAACTCTCACCGGAAACGAGTCCAACTTACCGCCGGCAATGCGGACCAGACTCTGACACCGGTCATACAGAGACCATACAGCATTCCATACTCCCGGAGAACCCCGCACAGGATCCCTCGAGGGACACGGACGAATGCCTTCTCCAGATCCACAAAGCACATGTAGACTGGTTGGGCAAACTCCCATGCCCCTTCCAGGATCCTGCTGAGGGTGTAGAGTTGATCCAGTGTTCCACAGCCAGGACGAAAACCATACTGCTCTTCCTGAATCCGAGATTCGACTATCTGACGGACCCTCCTTTCCAGAACCCCTGAATACACCTTACTACGGAGGCTTAAGAGTGTGATTCCTCTGTAGTTGAAACACACCCTCCGGTCCCCCTTTTTGAATAGGAGGACCACCATCCCAGTCTGCCAATCCAGGGGATCTGCCCCTGATGTCCACGCGATGCTGCAGAGCCGCGTTAACCAACACAGCCCCACAACATCCAGAGCCTTAAGGTACTTTGGGCGAATCTCATCCACCCCCGGGGCCTTGCCACCGAGGAGCTTTTAAACAACCTCTGCAACCTCAGCACCAGAGATGGGAGAACCCGACCCAGAGTCCTCAGGCTCTGCTTCCTCAATGGAAGACGTGTTGGTGGGATTAAGGAGGTCTTCGAAGTATTCCGCCCACCGACGCACGACGTCCCGTGTCGAGGTCAGCAGCACACCACCCCCACTGTAAACAGTGTTGGTACTGCGCTGCTTCCCCCTCCTGAGACGCCGGATGAGGGACCAGAATTGCTTCAAAGCCGTATGGAAGTCTTTCTTCATGGCCTCTCCGAACTCCTCCCATGCCCGAGTTTTTGCCTCGGCGACCAGCCGAGCCGCTGGCCACTTCGACAGCCGGTACACATCAGCTGCTTCCGGAGTCCAACAGGCCAATAAAGCCCTGTAGGACCCCTTCTTCAGCTTGACGGCTTCCCTCACTGCTTGTGTCCACCAGCGTGTTTGAGTGTTGCAGCCGCAACATGCATCGACAATCTTGCGGCCACAGCTCAGACTAGCCGCCTCAACAATAGAGGCGTGGAACATGGTCCACTCAGACTCAATGTTCCCCGCCTCCCTCGGGACGTGTTCAAAGCTTTTCCGGAGGTGGGAGTTAAAGCTTCATCTAATGGGGGACTCTGCCAGATCTTCCCAACAAACCCTCACAATACGCTTGGTCCTGCCAGGTCTGACCGGCTTCCTCTCCCACCATCGGAGCCAGCTTACCACCAGGTAGTGGTCTCTTCTCCCGAGTGTCCAAGACATGCAGCCGCAGGTCAGATGAAACGAAAACAAAGTTGATCATCGAACTTTGGCCTAGGGTGTCCTGGTGCCAAGAGCATATGTGGACACCCTTATGCTTGAACATGGTGTTTGTGATGGACAATTCGTGACGAGCACAGAAGTCCAACAACAGAACACCACTCGAGTTCAGATCAGGGGGCCATTCCTCCCAACCACGCCTCTCCAGGTCTCACTGTCATTGCCCACGTGAGCGTTAAAGTCCCCCAGAAGAACAAGGAAGTCCCCAGGAGGGGCATTCTCCAGTACCCCCTCCAAGGACTCCAAAAAGGGTGGGTAATCTGAACTGCTGTTTGACGTATAAGCACAAACAACAGTCAGAACCCGTCCCCCCACAGGTATGCGGAGGGTGGCCACCCTCTCTTTCACTGGGGTGAACCCCAACGTGCAGGCACCGAGATGAGGGGCAACAAGTATGCCCACCCCAGCTCGGCGCCTCTCACCAGGGGCAACTCCAGAGTGGAAGAATGTCCTACCCCTCTCGAGGAGACTGGTTCCAGAGCCAGAGCCGTGCGTAGAGGTGAGCCCGACTATCTCTAGTCGGAACCTGTCAACCTTGCGCACTAGCTCAAGCTCCTTCCCCACCAGAGAGGTGACATTCCACGTCCCAAGAGCCAGCTTCTGCAGCCGAGGATCGGAACACCAAGGTCCCCGCCCTCTACTGCCACCTGTTACACAATGCATCGGACCCCTTTGGCCCCTCCAAAAGGTGGTGAGTCCATTGGAAGGGGGAACCCATGTTTCCTCTTCGGGCTGAGCCTGGCCGTGCTCCATGGGCAAAAGCCCGGCCACCAGGTCTTCGCCAACGTGCCCCACCTCCAGGCCTGGCTCCAGAGTGGCGCCCCGGTGACCCGTGTCCGGGCGAGGGAACACAACGTAGTTTATGTTAACACTATGAATTTTTGAACTCCCGTCACGTTTGCATTGTGTGGTCATTTACAAGAAGTAATTACTTATTAACCAAGAAAATAAAGGTAGGTTGGAGATGGTGCACCACCAATTCTTATCCTGTGTGAAACTGAGAATGGAACATGTCAAGTGTATTTAGATGTTAGGCGTGCAGTTTGGATATACTCCTCAACCATCTTCGCCCCCTGGTGAGGTCTTCATTGGATCCCCTGCAGTTTGCCAACCAGCCTGGCATTGGGGTGGATGATGCCATCATTTATCTGCTGCACGAGTTCTGGCTCATCTGGAGAATCTTGGAAGGATCATGTTCTTTGATTTCTTCTGTGCATTCATCACCATCCAACCAGGACTCCTGAAGGACAAGCTAGAACAGTCAGGAGTGGACCACCATCTATCCCAGTGGATACTGGACTACCTTATTGGTCGACTGGAGTATGTGAGGACAGAAAGCTGTGTCTCTGACAAGCTGATCTGCAGCACTGGAGCACCACAGGGAACTGAGCTGGTACCATTTCTGTTCATCTTATACACTGCTAACTTGTCTATCAGTTCACCAGGCTTCCACCTGCAGAGGTTCTCAGATGACTCTGTCATTGTCGGTCTCATTAGAGACAAAGATGAGTCACAGTACAGACAGCGGATCCAGAGCTTGTAGACTGGTGCCAACAGAACCACCTCATGTCAAATGCAGGGAAAACAAAGAAGTTGGTAGTGGACTTTTGGAGGCACAGATCCATCCTACTGCCACAGGTGAACATCTTGGGAACTAATGTGGAGATAGTGGTGTCTTATAAGTAACCCGGGTAGTCACCTGAACCATAAACTGGACTGGACTCATAATACTGATGCTCTTCACAGGAAGGGTCAGAGCAGCCAGTGCAAGGGGCGCTACTGAAGACCTTCTGTGTGTCATTAACCAGAGACAGAGGACCCAGTATTCAGCCAGACAAAAAGGAGGTATGATTAAAGAAGGTTTAATGGAGGTGTTCTTGACAATGCAGGGACAAGCAGGCTCGGTGGTCAGAATAACAGTCAAAAATCTGGTACACGAGAAGCAATCCAAAAGCAGGCAAAAGTACAGATCGGGGTAAGGCAAACTCAGAATATCACAAGGCAGGTCCAGGTCGAAAAAACGAGTAGGCAGACAGACAGGGCAGGAAAATCAGAATAAGGAATCAGGCTGGCTCAGAAGTCAAAAAGGTGCAGTTGGGTTACCGTCAACCGGATCAATCAAAAATAGAAAGCTGGACAGAAACTCTCCAAAAGGCTCATTAATGATCTGGCAGATTGAAGAGGTTTGTAGCAGGACTATAGAGGGCAGTGAGCAGGTGAACAGGAGTGACTAATCACAAGTGACAGATGGAAATATTTAAAGGGGAGGTGGTAACTGAAATGAACTGAACTGATTGGTTAGTGACTAAAAGTTGACAAGTGAGCAGATCTGATTGGCTGGTAACTGGTGATCGGGGAGGTGACAGATAAACAGATTGTGTGAGCTGGCAGCTTGCTGGGAGGAGACAGAACTGAACTGGAAACAGATGTTAACTGATCAAAATAAAGCAAAGAACAAACATAAACCAAAACAAAACCCAAATCGTGACACTGTGGTTGCATCAGCCATCTTCTATGGTGCGATTTGTTGGAGCAGCAGCGTATCTGTAGCCGAGAGCAAATGGCCCAATGCAGGTGATGGGAGACAAAAGGATTGTGAGGAAAATCACATAATTGATGGACATTATCTCCCACACCATGCATGGAGTAGTGGCAGAACAGGAGAGCTCCTTTAGTAACAGACTGCTGCATCCCAAATGCTCTAAGGAGTGCTTCCATCGATCGTTCCTCCCTGCTGCAGTCAGACTGTATAATCTTAGCTGCTCCCAACAAACATAATATATGTTTAAATCATACAAATTATTGCACAGGTCATGATCCAACCATTAATCGTTTATACTGTCCTAAGATATTAAGATAACTTTCTACATCATGCAGATCGTTCTACAGGTTATGACTCAGCCACTAATTGTTGATACTGTACCCAGATGCCAAGCTAACTTGCTCACGCTTTAGCTGGACTATGATACATAGTGCACTTTGTATAAACTTGGTACGTTATGGAATTGTATGTATGAAAATATTGAATATTCTATTATCGCTTGTTAGGTAAATAAGTTGGTGTTATTTTTTCCACTATCAAATAACTGTTTTTCCTTTGGACTATATTCAGTTTGATATAATCCTTATATTCTACCCTTGGTGTTCTACTTTAGATTAGACAGTTTACTTGTCTTTTGCCAGCAGAACCAGACATTTTGATTAATGATAAACCACAAATAAAACTCTCAAGATTTTTTTCTATATTGTTACACAAACGACAGCATGTTTGAGATGACAAAGACAAAATAATATTAGTGTATGTGAACTTAACAGACAAAATTCTATTAAAAAAGTCTGATGCTGTCCTTGGATTCAACAAATAGAAACAATTTGGGTATATATCTGACCTGAATCACAAATTTTCAGTCTGGTTAAACATTAAAACTGTGTGCTGAAAACAGGATGCTCTCTCATAATTACAGTATTACAAATACGTTTCCGTCTGTTTTCATAAAAGTGAAATGTCAGTTGTTTGGTACAAATGATGACTTACAACCAGAACTGTCCACTCTCATACAGCAGCAGCACCTTTGTAAACGAGGTGGTCTGAACACAAAGATGACTCAGCGTTGAGAGAATAGTTAGTTAATGGCATTTGACTTATTCTGGGGATTGTGCTGTATGAACTGCAGCTACTGTAGTGGATAAAATTCCATGTAATCAACAGTAATGGCAGATTATATGTTGAAGAAAGAAAATTTCTAGAAAAGTCTAAGATGAGCAACATAGTATAACTGGCCTTCATGAAAAAAATGATGCAGCAACAACAATAAAACAATGCTGTGTGCACATGTCCGGGCCTTTTATTATGTGCATATTATCTTGTGTGCAGACGTGAAGCTCATCTGGTAAAGGAACTCTGACAGGAGGTCTAGATTTGGCACCCAGCTCATTTCACTGTTTTTTGTTTGTTATGCTTGTCATTTTCTGTTAAAATATATTGTCCAATGCACACATCTAAACAACATATTTAAGCACTTTACTTTTAAACCAGTTATACCGGCGACATCTCAAATATTTCCACAACAGCCTACAACAGTGGTGCAGTTGATAGCACTGTTACCGTGTAGCAAGGTCTTGGGTTCTATTCCCGGCCTGTCCTGTGCAGCCATTCTGGCCAAGTACTCCATCTTCCTCTCACACTCTGAAACAAGTTTAATTTGGCTCTCAAGTATTGGTCGTCAGGTATGAGTGTGTATGTGCATGGATATTTGTGCTGTGTGTCTATGTTGTTGACCTGTCCTGTGTGTAACCTGCCCCTCACCCAAGGACTGTTGGAGATAGGCATCCTAAAAAGACAATATCTGCTGGGTAGGCCAGATTCCTTTTAGAGTCATCCATTTCCTTTGGATGACTCCCTAAGAATGGGTATATTTTGTATGCATCTCCCCTCTACATCTGGGTTCTCCCCAAATAAAATGACACCAGGGTTCTCTGCGAGATGTGTTTTGAGTGTTTTTTTTTTTTCTGGTAAACTGTGAATAAATATCTTTCTTGAATCTGATAAAATCCTAGGATAGTTCCCTTGTTAATAACATTTTGCCATGAGGAATCTTTGCATGGCAAAGTGGTCACCTTGAGAGAAGAATGTTAACCGCAGTGCAGGGAGAAAAACACTCTAAATCTAAAATTATTAAATGGATATATGTTTATATTAAGTAAGTATGAATGCAATAAATCTGTTTGAGTTATCCACAGCACTGTTGTCCTTATAAAATGTGACCATGTCATGGCATGGTGTTTGTATTTCAGTATTTTAAACCCATTTATATTTTAATTAATTAATTCATTTCCAATTTATAATGGCAGAACTTATTTTACAGCACATACTTTAAGACACTTTTTTAATGTACACGTATTACATTTAGCAGGTATAGACATCAACTGACCTTTATTCAGCACTTGCTACCGACATGGATGTCACGCCTTCATCATGGTAACTTGCCGTGTAAGTGCTCCTCACATTTCCGCCATTCTCCTAGCATGTTTTCTGGTTGAAAGTGTTTGTCAAACAGCAGTCTTTGTCAATGTTCCACCATGATGTTGCATGTATTGCAGAACATTTTTCCACTAATTTAATGTAATACTTCAGGAAACTGACTTGCACATAGTTTAGCTGTCATATGTAATGGCAAATGTGACACATGTTTATATCTTGAAGGTTTGGCTGGTGTAAAGCCTGGAAGATTGGAAGTGAAATAAGGTAAGGGGTTGTAATGTCACAGCCGTAGGCTGTTTGTTTTGGTTACTTTGTGGCTCTGTGCATGACGTCACTCCTTGCTCCCTGTGCTGAACCTAGCAACTATTTCTGAGTGTTTACACCTGAAGTAGCTTTAATTACTGAGACCTGCTGCACCTGGGAGGAGCTCTATATATTTCTGGCTCTCCCAGTGTGTAAGCACCAGATTCTTGAAAGACATCTGTGTTAGTAGACCTTCCAGTGTTCCTTGACGGTCTTCCTTTGTGTCACTCAGATTGGTCTGTGGATTCCTAACTGTTTGCCTCACCCCTGTCGGACTCTCTCATTTGGCCTTCTAATTCTGGACAATGAACCTTGCAAGTATTCTGACCAAGCATGTCTGTCAAGCCCTTTGTTACTTCTGCCTGTGCATGTATGTTTGTGGATTTGTACTTTTTCTGGACAAAGACACTCGGATTCCTCCTTAGGTACCTCCGCCTGCCTCTGCTCTTCTGTATAGGACCCTGGACTGTTTTCTGGATAACCCTCAAGCTGCTGTCAGTGGCTCATTACTTCTTCTGCCAAGTTCAATCAAGTAAGCTGCTCAGACCCACAACTTGGATTCAGTGCCAACTCTCAGATTCAAGAAAAGTTAGTGGCTATCTCTCAGTGTACACAATCATCCACTGTATCCTGCAGCCACTAACCTGTTCCTTTCTCTTCTGGTACTTCCTGATTACGAGCTAGCCGGTTGCCAACCCATGTACACCTGTTGCTTTAATAAAACTCTGACTACTCCAACTGAATCCTTTCGGGTATATGAAGGACATTCGGCATAACTTTCCAAGCCGATTGGGCGAAGCAAAACCTAGTGCCGGCCTACCAAAGGTTGGTTTTAGCCAATCATAGATATCAAATGTACATGCCAGTGAAACCACAACATGGTAAGCTACGCAAGGCCCTTCTTGCTGTTCTTCTTTCAAAGAAGCAATCGCGAAGTCTGATATAACAGATGTGTTAGCAGCAGCTACATGTGCATCCTCCTGCTGTCATGATCTTGGCCCTAGTGCTGGTCTGATTTACCATTTGACACACCTGTGCAGCTCCCCCCCACAGCTCACACTGTGCAGCGATCAGTGGGATAAGTGGAAGGTTGCAACTCAAAATAAATCTCACATTGAGTTAGGAACACTCGGCACTGATCAGGATCGCTTCTGAACAAATCAGGCAAGGATAACCGAGGCTCTCTAGTGGCTGGAGTCAGAATAGCCAGAGCAGTGACGTAGATGGTTCAAAATCTCACAAACGGCAGATTCTAACTGAGAAATGGATTCCTCCACACCTGCACGGCACTGCTAGTCTGGTAATTGGTCCATTGTTGGCCAGATTATTCTGTAATTACTGGAAACAGAGGACCCAGAATTCAGCCAGACAAGATCAGATAGCGTTAAAAAACAGTTTATTGAGACATAAACTGTTGCAGGTTGAGGGTGAATCACCAGTGGTTGAAAAACAGGCACAGGATCAGAACTGTGATAGCAGAATTAGGCAGGATGGTCAGGGGGAATAACCAGATTCAGAAATCCGAGAGCAGATCCAGGGTCAGAGCCAAGTGATCAGAAATCCAGAGACAATCCAAAAAATAATCCAGGGGCAGAATCAGGGCACAGAAGCAGGTCAGATATCCAGATTGCACAACAGTCAGGTCCGACGGGTTAGGCAGGCTCAGAGAATCAGGAGGCAAAAACACATCAGAAACCGGCAGGCAGGCAGGATACAGAAACGCTGGAAATAAACTCACCGGTGTCTTGTACTAATCTGGCACCAGTGAGTGGTTTGAAAGCTATTTATATAGCCAGAGGTGCAAGTGGATCAAGTGAAGGATGATGAGAACGGGGCAGAGCTGCACAGGTGTGTCAAAAGGTGAATCAGACCAGCACTAGTGCCAAGATCATGACACCTGCGCTATCATGTTTATTTTGGTTGGGCTGTGGGTTCAGCAGTGCTTGCTTTCGTCATAGCTGTATGTCCCGCCTTAAACCACAATACTACAATGTGATTGACCTAAACGACTGAGATGGGAATAGAACAAGATGCATTCTTGTGTGTTTGTGAACGCACCAATACCGTGAGAATAGATGTGTTTTTAATAAATATGGAGTTGATCAGATAAGACTACAGTTTTGCTTTTTGGCAATACACTAATATGTCCATGTTTATCTTTCTGACCCACCTACGGAACTCAGCCAGAAAGTTAACTCCCGTCACCTCCTACTCTGCCTTTGCTGGGGATCCTCACTGTAGATTTCCAGTGTTCCTTACCTGCCTTGCCTAATTTGGTCTAATTCCCTGTTTTCTGAATTTCCCTGTCTCGCTTTGCCCTTGATGGACACCTCATTGGCTTGTGTTTTTTTGGAAACGACCTAGAGAGTTTTCTAGACCACAGTTATTGCCAAGCTCTTGAGATCTGTCAGCAAGTAAACCATGGACCCTGCCAAGAACCACAAGAGAGTGCCTGCCCAGAATCGTCAGTGACTGTTTGCACCAGGTTTTTCCATTCAATTCAGTTCAATTCTGCATTTGTGTTTGCTTTGGTGATTGCATCTGGTGTCAGACAATTTGTCAGATAGAATTTTTTTTCAATGGTGAGTTTTAGGGTGACAACAGTGTTATGTCAGGTTCTCTGAGTCTGATTTGACAATACATGCATGTAACAGAAATGTTGTTTTTTGTCAGCAAGGAAAATAGGTAGTTGGTAATCCAGGGATGACTCGAATAGGAACAGACCAGTAGCTGATGAGATATGACAGGTGGTTATGGGCATAATCAACCCATAGTAAGTGGGAACTCCAGAGAGTAACATCGGATGGCAGAGAAAACGTAGAGTAAGGTAAGGTAAGTTTATTTATATAGCACTTTTCAGTAAACAGACATTCAAAGTGCTGTGCATGAACAGAAAAACATTACAGACATACATAGGAAAAGGAATAAGCCAAATAAATCCTTGACTAGAAATCTTTCATACATTCATCACTAAATATTATAAGCAAGCTACAGTTTTGGGTCTCTGATCTGACCTTTCTGACACTCATCTAAAAAAACGCAGCATAGTAAGGAAATAAAGCACAGCAGAAGTGGTGTATGTGTACCTGTGTGTTTTAATGTAATTGTGTGTGTGTGTGTGTGTTAGTCTGTGAACTGTCCCAGATAGCACTTGCAGCCATTACTCTTTAATAGTGGTGGAACGTTATCAGGCAATTCAGTTCAGTGCGATCTGTTTCAAGGTCAGATATGTCAGATGTCACAGGGCGTCTTGTTTACATAACATCCAGGAGAAATTAAGATGGGAGAGGAGCCAGTTTAGATAATAACATTTGTTTTGGACAGGCAGACTCTTGTTTTTCTGTCTGCCTTAAAGTCTCACTGGTACATCTCAATGGCGATTCCAAACAGCCAAAATTGTGGCCATTCTGCCAATGTCCAGCTTCCAGCTTTCTCCAAGATCATTCACATTCTGCCAGCAAGTTCAAAAACAGCAGCTGGCCTGCAGTTCTGCTTACACAGCATTTCAGTCTGAGTGCTGGTAGTGGACATATCACTCACATAATTCAGGCAGCCTTGACATGGGCAGAAACAGCTGCCGACGTTTTCACAATTTCTTGATACTCCAGGTAACCGGCAACTCCAAAGAGCAGAAATCCCATTATCATAAATCCAATTTTGAACAGATTTTTTAACATCCTTGACTGACAAAATGGACAGACACATTATCCTCCCTTCACAGTGTATCCAGTTGCACATGTCCTGTCGGGCACAGGGGCAGTAAGGAGTAACTGCAGAGCTGTGGGGGCGTTCCGACTGGGGGCGTTCCGACTGGGGGCGTTCCGACTGTGGGGGCGTTCCGACAGAGCGGCCATCTTAGGTCAGACCAAGGTGCAGTCAGACACAATACAAGTCAATTCAGGAAAATGTACTTTATGTTTTCAGACACTGAATCCGGTGAATTCTCACCCGTTTTCCAGATAAATCAACTGACTGAAAACGTCACCCCTTTAGGGGCTACATAGGACCAATTGATTGAATTAAATGATTGTCTAACTTAATAAATTATTTCGAATTTGTATTGAAAGTAAGCAAACTTCCAGAGCTCCGTCCGAGGATGCCCGATTTTTGCTCCGCTTATGGGTGCGCAAATAAAAGGACACTAGGACACTTGTTTTTTATTAAACAAACCATACATTGAAAAATATTGCATAGTTACACAAAAGCATCCGAACCTTTTCGTCCGTTGAAAGGCAGGTGACAGTCCGGATTTTGAATGCCCCACACGCATATTTGTCCTTCTTTTTCAGGCTTTATGCTAGGAAGCGGATTTTTTTTTTTCCAACTTTGCCTGGCTCCATGCAGCAAAATGTCCAATCGCCTACTCGCTCGGATCTGGTTTTTACCTGTGATTACATGTAATCAATACGCTGCGCTGCAGCTGTGTGACAGAAGCAGCGCTGTCAACTCTGCCTCTGTATGCTTTCTTTTTTTTTCTACAGTCGCTGGTAAATTTCGTGAGTTGTTTGTTTGTTTTTTTTTTTTGTTTTTTTTTTTTTAGCTTTATTTTTGAACATGCAGTCGCATATTTGGGGTGTTTCTCCAGTAGAAGCCCTTATCCTGACAGGACAGAATTCTATCGTAGGCTACTACATATAATAGTCATAATAGTCCTCGCGCTGTTGCTTTCTCCTGACACCGCGAGCCGGTTAATATCTGTCTGCATACAACGCCGTTATTATTACAAATTACATGTGGTCCCTAGGTAAAACTAATACCCTGCGATAGGGATTTTTTTCGTCGGGACGGATTTTTTCAGCGGGACGGACATTTTTCGTCCGTCCCGCTGAATGAAGGAGATGGAGGGAAAAAACATATGTATTGAAGTGGGCAAATCAACGAACCAATCAGCGTTGGCGTGTGGGCGTTCCGACAGTGTGGGCGTTCCGACAGTGGGGGCGTTCCGACAGTGGGGGCGTTCTTACGCTCTGCAGTTATACCCTTCTCCACAGGGGCTCTCCTTTTGACCAGTCTTCTCGTTGAAAATTTTTTATCAATTATTTTGAGAGTCCAGCTTACCAGATCCATAATTTATAGTTTGGAAGATTTGTCAAAAGTGGCTCCAAAAAGATTGATAGAAGGAAGCAGGGAAGCGACGGAGGGAGAGGCGAAAGAAGATGAGAGGAGAGAAAAGAAAAGCATCTGCCTTCACCGAGAAGCAGGAAGAAAGGGAAAGTAGCCTCAAAGTAGCCTCAAGTTCTTGGTTCATGTGTCCATTCTGGTTGTTCCAGCTGAGATTGCTGCACAACAAAGACTTAATATATACACAAACACCTCTTTAAGTTAATTATTGACCCCTTCACTGTTAACTATGGTGGAGGATCTATAATACTGTGAAAGATGTTTACAAAACTCCTGGGGCCTCCATCTGAAAACTGAAAATGTCATAACTTGGTCTTTTAAAATGATAATACAAAATATAGGAACAAGTCAACACAGAAATGGTTCCAAATGCATCCATGGTTATATCTGTCCAGAGCCCTGAAACCTTTGAAAAACAGGTAGAGTGAACTGAAACCAGGACTCTGGATGAGATTGTGCACTGGGGAATAATCATTGATTCCTCTCTCTGTATGCTACAATCCTGTAAGATGCTTTTGGACAAGACTAAATGTTAAATATTGACAACAGGGGTAGCAAAGATGGTGGATCTGCTAATTTGTGTCTACCCCTTGCCCCCAACAATAGGGAAAAAAAAGTATTTCTTAACATGTTATAGTTGCTATAAAAGTGTGATGTGGATGAAAGAAAACTTTGCAAGTTTTTTTGGAGTGTCTTATGGGGAGCTTAGCTTGACATGCTTCAGGAATTGCTCATCTATCGGGACACTACATTTAAAGACTAGAAATCAGCTCAAGTCGTATTCAAATATGTATGTATAATATACATAAATTAGTTTGATGACATTTTTCTTTTTTATTGTTCCAGGATTTAAAGGCTAGCAACTCATTTTGTCCACTATTGACGCCCCCCCCCCCCCCACCCCCCCACCCCATTCAACATTCGTCCCCGCATACACACACAAGCATACTGGAAAAGCCATCAATTCCTGGCCCATGTTAATGCACCCTTTCAATATTTTATGTTTTTATATGGAGTGCTGACAATAGACCACGGAAATGGAGGGAACATTTTGCTGAGCTACTTCACCTGCTCTGAATCTGTCCTCTCAGCGTAGCTGTGCACTTCAGTGCATAAGGAGGCTAAGCGTTGAAAGAAAAAAACAGAACAGAAAATCCCTGCAAGTAAAAAATGCATCTCTCCTCTAAAGTGTTTGTTTAGTATTTTTCCTTCACTAAACAGTTGCTGTGGTGTTGTTTGTCCAAGGACATAAGTATACTCTGATGAGCTAGAAGAGGTAATATGTTAATCTTGGCTTCATAAAGGTGATCTCTACACATCGTTGCATAGTGGGCTTATTTATAAACCTTCTCCCCTCTCAAGGTGAGCTCAGCGCAATCAGCAGCTGGAGCGAATGTAGAGTCGACTGAAAGTAAATTAAAAGAAATCAATTAGGACAGACAAGCCTGTGCATTAAATCTGCACCGTTTCTGAGGGAGGACAAGTCAGCAGAAGATCATTACACAGGTCACGGTGACTGGTGAAGGCCAAGCATGATGGAGATGGACATCAACAGCCACAGTAAACCGGCTGAGACAAACTATATATGACAGCTATACAGTCAGATCACAATGGAGAATGTAAAAGTTGAAGGTCACTTGCTTTCATGTGCCCAAAAACATGGTGGCAATCATGTCTAACCTCCGGACGAGTTGCTTTTGTTCTCAGTGTACCTAACTAATCCAGGTTTGTTCTCCTTTTTCAGGACCTTTCCACACTCCTAGTCAATTTGCTGCATTCCTCCCTCAGAGCAGACCCAGGATCCCGAAACCACAACATAGTAAGCTACGCAAGGCCCTTCTTGCTGTTCTTCTTTCAAACCCAAAAGACATTTTTCCCTGCATTTCATTGTCAATGAACCCGTCAAAACCACCCCATTTTTACAAACTCTTCTGTCCTTACCCAAACATGACAGTTTTGATCAGAAAACGAAAGATGTCAACAACAACAAAACATTTTACAGCTAAGGAGAGATTAGGACACCCTACCCTCTAACAGCTAGTGTTCTTTAGCTGACATAATGTGAGTGAGACACTTCTGATGTCAGTCTGAGAAAAGTTTTTTACCCAACACCTCACTTTCAGCTGTGCAATGTTTGAGAAACTTTCCACACTCCTACTCGAGTGCCTGCCTTCCTGTTTTCTGCTTTCTTGCTCCTGATAGCAGCCGCTAGGATCCCGCAGCTACCTCCCTCACGGTCACCTTCCTTTCCACCTTCCAATGCTCTCCGCTCCACCAAACGCCACTCCAGGAAGAAAGAAAACAAAAAGACAACATCGCCACCTCCACTTGCCAAACGTAGATTTTAGGAATATGCTCACCTCCTCCTGGACTTCCTCCATCTCATTTAACAGTAAGGATTTTCCATCTGCTATCTCATCATTATTCTACACTCCAGTATTCTTATGGTAACGCTTACCTCTCCCCCTCAGTGCTGAACCAGGATCCTGCTGAAAACTCAGAATACCTTTTTCCCTGCATTTCATTGTCGATGAACCCGTCATAACCATTCCATTTTTGCAAACATTTCTATCCTTACCTAAATATGACAGCGAAAGACAACATTTTCTAGGAAAGAAGTACAATATTTTCTGATAATAGGGCACACTTAAAATCCTTTAATTTTTTCAAAAATGTATGGTGCGTTTTATATATGATTACCGTTATGCTTACTGAGCAATTGTATATGGTACAATGCACTCCAAAATCTGTTAAAATGTGTAAGTGCGACTTTGGTTAGCAACAAAGCTGCTCTGCTCAATGGATATTCAGAGCATTAGGGTGCACTATATCACTATCTGATTGGACCCCTGAGCAATCTACAAGACTGCCTGACTGTAATGTTGAAACTAGAAGTGCATTCATGTAAGGCAACCTGCACCTGGACTACTAACTAGCAACAATAAACCAAGTAAGTTAATTCAATATAAAACACGAAAACCAGGGACATCTCTGATTTTGTTAAGCGCAGAACCTCTGCCTGGGGGTTGGTTTGTTTTGTCCGAACTGCAACACCGACGGGGTGGGGAAGGTGCCTTTGGCAAAGTTCTTCTACGCGGGACAGAGGCAGGACTAGGTAAATACCTCTTATTGCGCTAACTTTTCTACTCCATCATGATACACTGAAATCGGGGACAATTCCGGGGACAGCTTTTGCCGGGGACAGGACATCCAAAACAGGGACTGTCCCCGGAAATCGGGGACGTCTGGTCACCCTGCTGGAGGGACGGAGTGATATTACACACATGTAATGTGCCTTATAATCCTGTGCGTCTTATGGTCCGAAAAAGGCTAGCACACCCTACCCCCTAACAGCTAGTGTTCTTTAGCTGAAATAATGTGAGTGAGACATTTTTGCAGCCATCGAACCCCTTCTGACATCAGTCTGAGAAAAGTGTTTACCCCACTCTTCACTTTCAGGAGGAGTGGGGTATGTACAGTCTCTGTTTCAAGTCACCCTACAGCATCCTATTGACTTTAAGCTCTGGGCTGTTTTACCTTTTGATTTACTTTTGCTCAAGCAACGCTTTTTGCCGGTCGATAGTTTTACAGGTACCTCATTCGCTTAAAAATCATTAATGATTCATTGTCATTTTCTGTATGACTGCATTATATTCAAAGTTTACATTATGATACCTAAATAAAATAACTTAAATGCAGACTTCCTGTTCTACTTGCTATGGAGGCAGTAAGAGTGACACTCTCATCAAAGCCTCAAAGTTAAAAGGTTTGACAGCCTATATGTTCCAAGACACAAATTTAAACAATCACAGCTCTGTGCGATTGTGTATCATTGACTGATTTTGAGTTTAAATTCAGTAGGAGACAAACAGGCTTTGATAATAAAAATCGAACTAATAATTTAAACTTTGAGTTTGACAATTTTCAATTCAGTTTCAGAGTTTAATCATAGTCAAATGTTAAATAATCCCAAACAGCGTCCCCCCCCCACCCCCCGCCCCAAAGAGAACTAAATACAGAAGTTTGTATCAGTAACAATGTATTTAAGGTTGCATCTATAAAATGTAATTGATGCGACAGCGTAATCTGCTTGTTTTAGTGCAAAAAAGTCTACGCATTTTATTATAATGGTTGGATCTCCATCAAGTCTGCGCAAGAGAGATCCTGTACAGTAATTTAAAAAATCTGATCTAGCCCCACATTCCCACAAAGTTTGCAAAGATTTTACTTAACCTTTACTCCATAACAAATACAAGAAAATCTGAGAATAATCCTGAATTGGTTTGATTTAATTTCCAATTGCCTTCTGGAGCTGTGTGTTCAGACTGTTTGGACACTGCTGCAGTAAGAGGAGCTGCTCAATGAATTTAAGCGGCTTGGTTTTTGACTCAGCAGTGGAAAATGGCTGAAGGCCAGGATAAAATAGAAGGTTCTATGAAACTAGGTTCTAGGCTAAACAGCATTCCATGTTTCAACAAGAAAGCATGTCGTTGTAGTGTACCTAACCCATCTCTCTTGAAGAGACATGAGCAACAACAATGGAGCTTACTTGCAATGGTCATCCTAAAGAAATCAGAGCCTTGATAAAGTAGTATTCGGTGCCATCCAAAGATAATAGCATCCCTAAAAAGATGTATTAAAGTCTTGATGTAAGGTAATACATTAGTTCATCTCCTTTTGCAATGTCCGGTTCTCACACTGAAAAGGTTTGTCGTGCTTTGACAATAAGCTCAGAGTTTTTTTTTTGTTTTGTCTTTTAAATGCCTGTCCAGTCTGTCTTGTCACAGTTCCAGTTGTTTTAAGTAATGTTCTTAGTATAGATACTAAATAAGTGGTCTTTGTAGCCATTTCATATGTCTGCCTTTACTTGATTGCCATGTTCCCTTGTCTTCACCCATTAGGAGAGTGGCTTAAAGAATAAACCTTTGTATCATGCTGTTTTCAAACATCAGAGAAATATTAATTAACAGTTTTACCATTTATTAAAGTTCCTAGATGCTCTAATCAACCTAAAAAATAGAAAGTATACAGTCAAATATCTTATGTGGAGGACGCTCTATCCGTGAATAAGAAGTTGTGGGTCCATTTTATTTTTAGGGTTGGGCTTGTAATCCTGTCTGCATGTCTAATGAGACATAAAAGTTGTGGAAAAGCACTCAAACTACCTCAAAGCTTCTTTGTTCTGAAGCATGTTGAACAATATAATCAGTTAAAGTTGCTTATTCATCAAGAAAGAGTGATATATAAAACATGTTTCATGTCATTGAGCTGATTAGTAACACAGACTATTATTAATGTTCTGATGTTGGGGATGTTTGAGCTAGAGGCTGTTAGAGTCACCTTCAGCATTTAAATATTTCCTACGGGTCACACAGAAAGAGCACGGGAAATATTGAAGAAAGATCCAAATGTGCATCCATAATAGTACCTCCTGAGTCAGAAGACAAAAAGTAATGGGTTTCAGTAGCCCTGCCCAAAGAGATGACTATTGGAGTTCTTTGAAGATTCAGAATCAAACTGCTCTAAACCTGCTTTTCTGCACTAAAAATATAGTTTTATATTCTAACATCAAAAATGATCCTGATGAAAAAGTTCCTAAACTAAGAAAGGGGCAAATATAACACTCATCAGCAGGAGTCACTCTTGTGTCTTTATTCACAAAATAGGGTATGAAAGGAGGTATATTTTTTATAAATGTGCAATGCTTTGTAATCAAATTAGAAGGTGACACCTTTAATATTCCCTGTTTGTTGTTTTTGGAGGGGACTTGTTTTATATCTAACGGTCCTTATCAAAACCGAGACACCTACTAAGAGGCAAGACCTCTAACAATCAACTGGGAATAGCTGTGTGAATACCTGATTTCATCATCTCTTTCTGCAACATCACATGGGATTTACCTTTTGGGGACTAATATAAAAAAAAACTAATAATAAAAACGTATAATTGAAAAGAAAATGCTATATATTAGTCCACAAAGGGCAAATGAAAAAGACAATAGCTTGCTTTACAGTATAAGCCTTTATTTGTAAAAAGTTGGTTGTTTGAATGATAACCCTTTTTATACCACATACTTGAACACTTTGTATTTGTAAAAAACACGTTTTGTTCAAACACCTAAAAAAGCTGATTGACACCATAACATTAAATTGCACTGACAAAAAAAATACAACTTCATACTACACAAATGTTGATCCCATGAGTACTGATACCCCAAATGAAATCAAACACCGTATTAAACAACTGAATCAAATAAGCGCCCAATGTGAACAAAAACAATTACAGTACGAAAACCAAATGCAATATTTTTTACTTCCAGTGCCATATCATATATCAGATGAATTACATTTCCTTCTTATGAAAATAAAACAACAACAACAGTAAGGATAACAATCCATAACAAATGCTACAAATACAACAAATCAGAAATGAACACAGAAATCAACCAAAAAGTTTACTAATCCTGACTGAAAAATAAACAAGGTGTTGATCTTGTGGGCTTCTTTCTTTTCATTGCCAAATAATTGCAAGTGTTGAAAAAGCTTCTATTTTTTTACCTACTGGTTAAATATGAGACAGTCTTTCTGGGAGGGTTTTAAAAAGAGGGGGGTACAGTATATTGACGTGTGGGAAACTGGGAATCGGCACAGTGTCTTGCAAGTCACCCTCATACAGTAATTGACAGCAGGCCGTAACCAGAGGCAACTTATCAAAGAGAGAATACAGGGAACACCCACTCAGTGTGCAATCACATGGCTTATATGTTAAGATGCTTTTGGAGAGCATCCTCTACATCCTTTGTAGTTGAAGGGTGTTTGATGGGATGCTTAAGCTGAATCTGATAAAACTCTAGCATGCACTTGGTGCATCTATCCCAAACTGATTTACAGTAAATACATTTTTGTTGAAGTACACATCTACGATTCATCAAAAAAAAAAAAAGAAAAAAAAATGTGCGCTCCACTGTGACATTTGTACTGCAGCTTTATGAACAGTTTGTTTCACAAGATTTTATAGAGCTGGCTGTAAAACAAGTGCAATTTGAGCATGTAAACACTGGATCTTTCTTTTTTCTTTTTTTTTTATTCCTGGCTGTGGCGATGAGCTTGATGGTGTAGAGTAGAAATATACGAAAATAAACAATTTTTTTTTTAAAACTCAGGTCATGCAAAACAAAACCTACAAGGTGAGGACAAAATAATGAATCCACCAGCGACAGTTCATCCAACAGTAAGGAGAATCCTTGCTTTGTTCTGGTGATTTGACAGATGAAATGTAGTGCTAGGGCACTTCAGTTAAATAAAAAGGCTTAGTCCGACTATTTATATTAAGATTTCTGCGCTCTTACAGAACAAAGGGACACTTTTCAATTTATTTCTTCCGGCTACAACTTGCTAACCATTATCTAAATTGGCTAAAGTGTTTGCTACAATCCAGCACAGACCTTGCTAGCCATGCTCGCAGATAGCTAAAGATGTTTGCTACAAAACAGCACAGACTCCAACCACCTGCACCTGGCCAATTAGTAAAGTGCCTTGCTCAAGGGCACTCCTGACTTTCTTGTGGAGGAACAGGAAACAAACAAACAAAAAGAACAACATCCCACTCGTCTTCTTAAGGCAACCCTGCTCCTCTGGCCACTGTAAGCTAGCTAGTTGATAATATTTTCTGAGTGAACTCATGGACAACTGAGTGGTTTGCGAATGGCTGAGGTAAGTGCAGTGGGTAGACTGTGCTGGAATCTCCTGAAAAGCTTCAGGTCACACTAAACAGATAAATATAAAAAGCATAACCACCAGAACGTCACTTTCCCATTAGCTGAACGTGCACAACTGCATCTTTTAGCATTAGCGTTACTCTTGAGCCACTAGAAACTCCATCACCGCAAGAGAACTCTGTCATGATTTTTCCATTATTTTGTTCACACCGTGTGTTCCTTTATGTTTTCTGGGTTTTTTTCTCTCTCTCTCGCTCTCTCTCTCTTTTTTTTTTTGTTAAGGTTTCGTTTGCAGAAGTATGCCAATGCTAGAAAAGCTGTCCATGCCATTAGCAGTGAGGCTAGCTGGTATTAAGAACTGCCATGTTTTTGTTCATGCATTAAGAACTATTAAGTGAAAGATATCATATTTACAGTACAATTCACATGTAATTACACATATACACAAGAGGCAAGAAAATTCACATTGAAATCAGTTCAACACTTTTTCCCCTCCTTCTCTACTTCTTGAACTTAAGTATTCAAAGGAAAGAATAAAAAACATTGTCTAAATAAGCCAAACATCTGGAAAATAAAAAAGTTTCAGAACAGAATGTCCACACAGCCTTTGGGATGATGGTGCTAATTTCATGTCCAGAGAGCTGGTAATAAATGTAGTGATTAAAACTAATGGCAACGAGATTCACTGTGAGAATGTTTTTCCCCTCCATATGTGTTTGGTGTACTACCTAAAAAGTACACCAACACCTGAACAGGCATTCGGCTCTGGGAATAACACCAACCTGAATAGGAGTTTGATACTTGAGTCGGTTTACATTAGAAAAAGCGTATATAAGTTCAGCTCATTGAGACAACAGAGTAGGCAGCCATACTCAGTCATATCTGCCTGGTTTGCAGTGGAACAAATAATATTCTCTGGGCTTATAATTTGAATCTAAACTCTTCATCCATCGTGTTTTCATTTTAACAGTTGAATATTGAGATATGCAAAATAAAACAAACAACAAAACTGTATAAATTTGCCATCTATTTTTTGTACCACTGTAACAAAAATGTACCCATCTGAAAGACCCCTAACTCAAAACTGCTACCCACATCTAACAATTTATACAGTGTACCGATTATGACATATTCTATACTTTGGAAACACAGTCACTTTTCACTCGTTAATCTGATTGCAACAAGTAGCTGGCTTAAAGAGAGCCACATCTAGTAATGATGCCAATTGAGCATCTCCCATACGAAAACTTCTGTAAGCCAGAAGTTAGAATTGCAGCATACGTATCACAGGGATGTCTATATTGAGTTAAAGGGGAACAGCAACACTGAAGTGAGTTTGCAGGTGACGGGGAGTACTACTGCATATGTGAAAGAGGCTGAGTAAAGCTTTTATGCCCCATGTGATCTCAGTGGGTTGGTTTTAGGGAGGGAAAAGGGGGCGGGGGGTATGGGGGAAAGATTTTAACAGGCCAGAGGAATAAAGGGAATAAAAGGACAACGGCTCTGTTTTGTTGTGGCTTTAAAGTCTGCATGAGAAGTTTACAGTTATACCAGGGATGTTAGATTGTTGAGTGAAATCAGTAAAGTGCTTGGACATGTGGCATTGGGCAAAGACTTTCTGCTTTCAAGTTCATTTCATTTCAACTTTACACATTGGGATCTAACTTTGATTTCCCTACTTCAGTCTTTATGAGTATTATCTGCCTATTGCTTGGAGAAAGCGTGTCTTTTTTTTTAAAATCATAACGAACGTTTTCTAAAAAAGTGGCATAAACTTGCTAATTGCAGGTACAAAGAAAATTCCTTGGACGTTCAATGGAGGAACAATTTAAGATGCTGCTCGAAAATGTGTCAATGCATAAAATTAATCCAAAAAGGGATTCCAATAAAGCCATATCCCATCCCTGTCCACAACACTGCACATACTTCACTATAACTTAGGTAGACACATTGGTTTCTGATCAGAATTCCGTTTTGAAGAAATCTTCAGCATACCCTGTGCTCCAGAGGAGAATGCATTTATCTGTTGATAAATTGATATGTCTGCTTCTCCATCCACATCTTGTTTATCTGCAGCTCTTACATCTTTATCTTGTTCTCCCAGGATTGAATTCCTCTTACTCTTTGTACATACCTGGGGGAAAATGCTCCATGCCACTGAGATTTGGATGAAAGCCTTTATTTTTCGCTTTTCGACTGAAGTACAGGTGACATAAAGAAAATGTGGTGTTTGCTGCCTCTGTTGTTTTTATTGTAAATTAAAAAAAAACGTTACACAGCCAAGTCTGGTTTAACTCACAAGAGTATCCTACAGAAATTCTCTCTGCAACAGTTCAACCCTACATCAATTCATACCTCCATTTTGTACCTGTAAACAAACCGTTTAATACCCTAACCCTACGCCATGGCATTATTAGTTTACTTTTCATTGTAGCTACAATTATTTGTTCCCCTCACAGAATTAGGCTTAAAGTTATATTTTTCTTTAACAAATTTCTTCTGACTGGAAAAAATATCAATGTTTCACAGTGGTCCAGCCAGAATCTGATAGAGAAGCTACGGAGCGAGCTGAAGATTAGAGTGATGGCAAGGAGGCCTTCACATCTTAAAGACTCAGAGCTCATCACCAAATGTAAATTGTAAAAATTCCAGAGGAAAGCTGGTAGGTAATCATAAGAAGGGTTTGATAGCTGTAATGTAAATAAAGATTTTTCATTGATTGTTGAGAAGGCTAGAAACAATTTGCAGCATGCCATTTCTAGTTAAATGTAAACAAAAGGTTTTTTTTCTATTAATTTATACTCATTTTACACTGTGTCACTTTTTTGAGAGATTCTCTTCCTATTTCTTGTTATCTTTTTGGCTGCATTAAAACTATTTTATATCTACGTTTGGACAGTGTACGAATAGTTTTGGGCTGTAGTGTAAGAACTCCCATTAATTATGGAGATAATTGTTGTGAAATCCCCAACTTTCACGTCTAATTTAAAACAATTGCATACAACTATCTGAAAACTTTGTATTGCACGCTGTTCCCAACTTTTCTGGATCCGATCCCTGAACCAGTTGACTCTTAGGATTTATGATAGATTATGACCCCTGATTAAACAACCCTAAGTGACCTCCCTCTGGTATTTATTTTTAGTTGGAATCATGAAACCACATTTTTCCTACTGAAGACTGAGTTGAACAGATCATACGTTGATAAAGAGCCCCCTGGCCGGTACAAACTGACGCGTTCTCGGTAGGAGAGGCCAACATTTCATACCCAAAAACTTTGAGTACTGAGACACCAAAACAAATGAAAGGTTAGGAAAAGGTACAAGGTATAACAGGCCTTTTGGTCATCATTTGACTCAATTCATGGCTGTTGCTCAGACATAATTCTAATACAAGTCCCTGCTGATCCTCTAGCAACAGTTTTGGGTTGTGGTAGAATAAGGCTACAATGATGAACCCCCTCATCTGTACACCTCTGTGCCCGGTACTATCTGAATCCGAAATATTCTTGCCTTTGGACACTGTGACTCGAACACTAAAAAAGGCAGCGTAAACAAAATGAAATACCATATACTGAATGACGATTGGTGAAAACCCGTGGCTGGATCTTTTCGAATATACATAATCTTACATCCTCACCGAGGAATAATTTTAAATGAGTAACACCCCGCCCCCCTCCCATTTCTGTGTAGCAAATACAAAGCAGGATCTGACATCAATGAGCTCAGCGTCTAAAGAGAAGGTGAATCAACCATTAGGAGGAAAGAAAAAAAGCACAAGTATACTTTTATGAGAATACCGAATGATTAAAATGTACATAATATGTTTTATATTTTTTTTCAAACAATCAAAACCAGCAATGCATACCTTTGACTCTTTTACCTCATAATGCCCTAGAACTAGAACATGTTCTAACACTCTCTGAAATCACAGTTTTTTTTAAAGACAAAATCATATCTACAATAAGAAGTGTTGATTTGTAACTAGAATGAAAAAGAATCCCCAGCCTTTTTTCCCTACCCAGAACCCCCACCCAGTCCCACCCACAACCCACCTTTCCGAGGATGCGGAACTAAGAAAACAAAAGAAAAAAGAAAAAAGAAAGTTGAAGTTGACTCTGGCTGCGAGTGCAGTGGTCACATATCCTATCCATACGCCAACCCAATTGAGACCATTCGTCCGGACCTGATGTCTGATATAGTGAACAATATTCGCTCTAAAAAAAAGCCAAGGAACAACACATAATCAGAACAGGTTTGCTGTACATAGTAGAACCGGAGGTTTCCGTGCATGTCATCCCGTGGGGTAATGGCGGAGGGTGGGTCGGGGCGGGGATCAAAGGTGGTTCCAATGACCTCACTGAGCCGGTGCCTGGACAGACGAGCCACCGCTGATTTCTCGAGCTGCAGATAAGGATTTCTGAGTACGATAAGTATCAATAAAAGGTCAATGGGACTCTGAGACATCTTTTCTCTCTCAAGAGCGTTCGCTTCCTTTTTTTTTCTTCTTTTTTTTTTTTTGCTTTTCTTTTTTTTAGCAAAAATATCATGCAGTCTTTAGTTCTGAAACCCCCCCGGTGGGGATCTCATGTTTGTTTCAGGAGGAAAAAGAAACTCAAAGCGTTGAAGTTCTTCTCGCACAAGTATTCTTTAACATTCAAGTCATCCTAGCAATACTTTGTACAGCAGAAAGGTCCTTCAGATTTCACGTGTATATATAAATATAATATATGGAAATATGCATATACATATTTTCAACTTGTATATGTGTATACATATTTTGGAACTGTATCAAAGCCAATTTAATGTGCTCTCAAAATATGGCCCATGATTCCTAGTGGGATGCACATCAATTCACATAGTACAACCAGTAGATTAGGTTGAAAAATCCAAAGGTGATGGGGAAAATGACCCGGGACCACTTGTCAATGGTGCTAACATCTGACAGGTTTGGGATTTTCAACTTGAGCTTCGAGGAGCGTCGTCGTAGCCGACAGTTGGCCCGGCTCCGCATGGCGCTCCGGTCCAGCGAGTGGGGACTGTAGCCATCCCGCGGCGCCATGGGCTTCCTAAACTGGACCCCGGAGCTGTCGAAGGACATGACGGAATTCCGAGAGTCACCGATGCTGCTCCCCACGTCGGAAGGCATCACCTCATTGTTCATGTCCAGAGTGGTGAGGAGGATGTTTCCGTAAGCATCCACCTGCGAGGCGACAGCAAAGACACACAAAGTCAAGGAGGAGTGCAAAAATGATAATCAGCAGCCCCACAATCCCCGCAAACATCTAACAGGACATTCTAAGCCCCCCTCCCACCCTTTAAGCTGTTAAGCTAAAGCAAAATGCAGGGATGATATGGAATGTAATTCCTTGCATGCAACAGAAATAGTTAGCTTCTTTATATAGACATTTATTAGTGATTCCTTTTACTTTTAGAACAGTGACAAGTAATCTGAACAGTACTGATAATAAAACTGGCTGGCCCACAGCTGATATGATTGCTAAATACATGTACCCCAACTTTTCTTTGTTCCTCGAGATACAGATTTCTTCGCTGTGTAAATGACCTGAAGGTGTTGGTTTGAAACGGCACGGAAATGGAGTCCTTGCAATGTGAAAGAAAAAAATGAAAAGAACATTAAAAGGACTCTAGAATACAGGCAGATCATCATAGTTTCTCATAAATAGCACAGTATATAGAACAGAGAGTTAACAGGAAGAACTTTCTGTACAGGCATAACATTTAGTACTTCACACCCAAAGATGCAGTGGGTGGGCTTCGTTCCGTCTCACCCTTTCAGCAACTGGTTAGGGAAAAAGATCTAGTTGCCAACGGTAAATTTTTTTTGTGTTTTCACACTTTCTTTGATTCGCTCTAAAAAAAAAAAAAGTCTTTAAATACAAGGTAGCAGAGTGAGTGGGAATAAAGCCTACAGCATCAACATAGACAACAATCTAAATAAGAAATGAGAATGTTTACACCACTGTTGAGTTAGATGAATAGGTATCTCAATGAGAAAGTCTATGCTCGATAAAAAGCAGTCAGTGCTTGAGGGAGAAGCAATGGACGATGGTGGGTGACTGCATATTACGCTGCGGTGACATCGGTAAGCATGTGGAGAATTACTTTGTGTACAAGTGGTTTTACAGAAAATGACTATGGCCGGTAGAAAACAAGTCTTTTCCACACATGTGATTTCTGAGAGGTAAGAAAAAAAAAAAAAGAGCGCGAATCAGCAGAAGGAAGATGCAAACCTGTTCCCTCAGGCGCTTCTCTTCGTATCTCGTGCGCTCGTTGTTGACTTTGCCCAGCCTCTCATTGATTTTCTTCTGCTGCGCGGGGCCCCGGCCAAAGAACACATAATTTACAAAGGCATATTCAAGCAGGGCCAGGAACACGAACACAAAACAGCCCATGAGGTAGACGTCGATGGCTTTCACGTAGGGAATCTTTGGGAGGGTCTCCCTAAGGTGGGTGTTAATCGTGGTCATGGTAAGCACCGTTGTCACACCTTAGCAAAGACAAATATAAAGAAATCTTCGTTAGACACAGAGCTCATAGAGTTCATTGTCTATCTATATCTTCATTTCACATATGTCTTCAGCTTTTCATTTGCTTTTGATAACTTCTCTACATTTTTCTCTATTTATTTATCAATATAGATTTTAAAAAAATTCTACTCTGGAAGTTTTATTTCATTTAGATTTCACCAAAGTACGTTTTTGAGACTTCCCAGATAAAAAATCATAATTTACTTCAAACAGAAAGAAGCATATGGTTAAAATTTAAAACAATAGTTAAAACAAATTCATTCATATAGATAATCATGAACAAATACAATAATATTTTAAAAAAGAACGAAGGGACAGCATGTTTAAATGTCTCCATCTGCTTTTTAAATGAGTTCAGACTCTCTTGACAATGCAAAAATAGTGGAAGCTTGTACACCTCGAGATGCAACAGTCTGGAAAGAGCGATTTATATCTGGGCTTTAGGATGGCTTGCAAATGTTGGTTTAAGGACCTAAGGGTTTGAGTTGAAGTCGCTTTAAAGGGGTCATGACAGCAAATTGATTTTTTTCTTTAGGTTTTGGGGGTTTAACCGGTTTCCCAAATATGGTTGTAGCAAATCAGAGTGAAGTCAACTAGGTAAAGCTGCATATCATCACCGCACCAAACCCTAAGGATGGAAATCTGGCCCGTCAAAACAACCCCCTACAAAAAAGTTACATTATTTTTCTCATGAAATTATTTTGAGTTGTACATATGCAACAATATCAGCTACAGTACATGAAATAGTTTATACAGTGATGTCACCACCCTTTTAAAAATTATATAATACACAAAGGAGCTTGACCATGCAGGGCCCTGAAAGTTAAAGTCAGGGTTTTAAAATGAATTCTAAAATGAACCAGTTGCAAGTGCAGATGCCTGAAGACAAGAGTGATGGGAGCTTTTTGAACATATTTCATCCCCCATAAAAACATTAAAACTACTTAGAGTTGTAGAACTTTAAGTAGATAACTTTCACAGGACAGACACTCTTTAAAAGGAGGTTTGAGAGAAACAAAAGCAGGTAATTTTAAGAACTGGCATGAAAACTGCAGTATAAGTATATATATATATATATATATATATATATATATATATATATATATATATATATATATATATATATATATATATTAAAATCTGGATTTAATTACAGTATTTTATACTGTATAGCTTCTTTAAAACAAAGTATGCAGAACGTGTTAAGGTCTAGTTTTTGACAATAAAGTCATCTTAAATATAATATAATTATCTTGGCCCCACTCTGACGGGCTGCAAACTTGATGACTGATCTGTTTCATTAAATGGTAGGTGCTCCAAAACATCTCTACCCCCAAAAAACGTATTTGCGTAAGTCCAAATCAGGGCGTTAAGCAATGCACTGCTTTACAACAGTAGTAAGTAGGTGGATAAGTTTAAAGCAGGGCTGGTTTATAAAATAACTGAAAATAGAGTTACTAAGACATGGCCTTCCACCTGAACTGAGAGGGAAACAGGAAAAATTCCATTGGAAGTTTGGAGGAGTTGCAGAGATCCACAGCTCAGGTGGGAAAATGTGCTAACAGCACAACTATTAGCTGTGCACTTCAGAAATCTCATCTTTATCTAAGAATGACAAGTAAAAAGCCGTTGTTGAAAGAATTCGCAGTTAACGTTTGCGACAAACAATCTAATGGGTTCGGCAAATGTGCGGAAGAGGGTTGTCTGGTGAGTAGAGCGCAAAACTGAACTTTTTAACCAACATGAAAAACATGTGGGGAGGAAAACACACCATCCTCACAGTGAAACATGGTGGTGGCAGCATTGTGCTACTGGGAAGCTTCTGGTTAGAGTTGACAGCATGAAGGTTGGAGGTAAATACAGGGTCATGCTGAAGGAAAACAATTAAAAGCGGAAATTTGAAGTTAAAATGGGACAAAATATAAAACGGTTCTAGGGATACAGACACTTTATCCAGGCACGGTACCTTTGAATTGTTAACATACAGGGGACAGTTCAGAATCTGGTTTATCTTTTTTGATAGCAACCCAGTATTTACTGTAGTATTATAGAAAATCCTGCTTTATGTTGTTCCATTTTATCATGCATTACAAATATAAAGCTATAAATAGAGAAATAAATCAAGCGGGAGACCGTGATGCTTTTGCTTCTGAGAAATTACAGATTCAATTTTAGCAGTTTCGACTATTAAAACTGGCAACTGAAGTTGTCATTGTTGACATGCAAATAATACATTCGAACAATTAGACATGAAATCACCGAGTGTTGTTCCTTTTAGGGTTATTACTCAGCCCAAATTAGGTACAATATTAGTGTGGATTACACTGTATCCCCGCTGTTCCTATTTTTTTTATTTTTTTTTAAACAAAAGCCAATTTGTGGCAGCAGCAAACAGCAGCAAGGGAAATTCAAAATGAGAAACATAGCGAAACAAAATTAACAGGAGTTGCTTGTAACCTGCAGCTACAGGAGTTTACTTGCTTATTTTGTGCCTCATAAATGTGGAAGACTTGTGCAGGTACGTTTGCACATGTGTGACAGCTGTGTGTTGTTTGTTTCTGTGATAATGAGTGGATTCATATGGGGGCAGTAGGAAGTTTAATAATGTAGCAGTGGCTGTGTCTTACCGAGGGCCACGCGAGCTGCAGAGGCATCATAATTGATCCAGAAGGAGACCCAGGAGAGGATGGTGATCAAGATGGAGGGCATGTATGTCTGCAAGATGAAATAGCCTATGTTCCTCTTAATCCTGAAACTCAATGAAAGCCTTGGATATGAACCTGTGTGGAAATAGAATGGAGCGATACCTCAGAAAAGTCAAGGACAAAAGGAAAAAATAGCTATACTAAAACAGAAAGAAAGAAAGAAAGAAAGAAAGAAAGAAAGAAAGAAAGAAAGAAAGAAAGAAAGAAAGAAAGAAAGAAAGAAAGAAAGAAAGAAAGAAAGAAAGAAAGAAAGAAAGAAAGAAAGAAAGAAAGAAAACGGGGAAATGTCGACATAAGTCAAGAGTTCCAAAGTCTGCACTTTGACAACGCACAGGATAGTCATTTCTCCATTTGTTCAGATGGAGTACTTAATTTCCCCAAAGCGATAGATTCCTTTCCAGGGACAAGTTCGATTCCAATTAAACATGGCAGAAAGTCGCAAACACGGCACATTTTTCTGCAAGCCCCTATCTCAGCAGGCAGCTCCAGCATCCCTCTGAGAATTGTCACAGTGAGCTGCTTCTGCTTTTCTTTTGCACTTTCTCTGTCCTCTAAACATTACCAAATGAGCATTTTAAAACTGGAAGATTGCTGTCCGCGCCTTCACACTGGAGCAATTCGGGATTTGTACACAGAAAGGGAATCTGGGCAAATTCTGCAGTAAGACACCCACGCCGCTCCTTGTGCCAAATAGAAGTATGGAGTTTTAAGTATTCTGCATTCTGCACCTATAAAATTGTTGTTTATGGAGTGCTAGACAATCTTTTTAGTGTAATCAGACAGTCAGTCAGATTAGATCTTACCTGTAGTAAACCTGACCTCCCTGGAGACCAAGCGAATGTCCACAATGGAGAACTGAGGTAACTCCAACTTGTCAACCCCGGTCACGGCGTTGTCGTCTCCTTGCCAAAAAAATACGATGTCATCTGTTGTATATCCATCTGTGTCGGAGTCAAAACAAATTGAAGGAGAAAGAAGAGAGGAAATTAATTTTTGATGAAGACATAACAAAGTTTCCTTTAACAATCTGTTGCAAGAGTATGAATGAAGAGTAAAGGCCTCTATGGTAAACTTAGCTCATTATCTACAATACCACAGGCATTGGTGCACCGCTGGTTCTTTTATTGTTATAGGTTGCTGGTCTTTGGCTTATTGGCTGCAACTAACATTATAGGCTGATAAAACAACTTGTTATATAGAACTTTTGAAAAGTGATGGTAAGTTATCTCACTTCCAGATACAGACAGAAATTTGACCTGCATGGCATGACCGTTTTCAGCACTTCGGGTGTTTTTTTTTTTTTTTTCAGAGTTTCTCTCCCATTGGCTTGAATTGTCTTGATCCATCACTGTCGACGTTGTACTAATGTTGTACCCGTAACATTGCACCTGTTCCTGTTGACCGTTTCCAAAGAGGACCTTGAGCATTGGAGCATTCTGTGGCAGAGTGCAAAACAGTCACCTTAAAAATGTCCTGCTGTCCCAAGAGGAAGAGAACAATTATCTCAGGGTCTTGCTCTCAAGGCCACATAGAAAGGAGTTGGAGTAGCCTCTAAAGTTCTGTAGATGCAAGGGGCACCAATTCGCCAATTCCTCTCACAGTGATGTGCTAGATCATGAAAAAACTGCTTTTGTGGCACAAATGATTTTAAATTTCTTCTTCTTCTTTTTTTTTAAAGTGCTCGTGCCACCCCCTACGTGTCATGGAAAAAAACAGTTCGCCCATGACAAAAAATGCTAGTGGAGCAGAGCCAAGACTTGCTTCAGAAAGTATGTTTCATAAATGGCTTGGGAATGTCTCGGAGTCAATTTGAGTAATTTGGAAGATGTAACTGGGAAGAATGACTGTATATGACTGCTTCAGGTGTTCCACCTCCTACACAGCCCAGGAGAAGTGAAAGTAGGGGTGGATGGATGGATGCATGTATCCATCAACAAACCTGAAAGTTAGAAATATAATTTCTGCTGAAATAGCGTTGCTATACAAAAATACCAAACAAGATGCACACTCTATTATGGTTTCCTAAAATATTTAAATTAAATACAGTTGTATCTATGGCATACAATAAAAACTATTCAACCATCATGTCACGTTAATATTATTTTCATAGCAATTAACATGTATTTTCATGTAAAATGTTCAGAACTGTTGGAAAGTTGCAGTGCAAGGGGTGTAGCAATATATGGGCCACCCAACACAAACAAATTTCTAGAACATGTCAAGCTCAGACCTAAATCTGTCAGGCTACAATTACATGCTCCACTCTCCAGACTCTCATGAAGCTATATCACTGCATGTATTACGACCAGCATGAATATTCATTAACATGTGTCACATGCAATGACGCTGCCACGCATTCCCTACTGGCAATGCAATTGAAAGTGACTACAGGAGTAGATTTATGGGCGTAAGCTAGCAAGCACTTGCTCCAGAGCTATTTCTCAATCGGGGTAAGTGTTACCACATTTCACATTCTGCAGCCCTACATGCGGACCTGGGTGGTATTAAACTTACTACCGGACCAGGATTCATTACCATTAAATCTCTCCGGGAGGTTATAGGGTAAGAAAATGTGACATTGTCCATGAAATTGAAGCAACTGACTGCCTAATCCATCAAACTGATGGTTAATGCACAGGAGTCACTAGTGCAAAGCACTCCATGAGCATAAACAGCAGATATTCTTGCAACTTTTTAATTCATGGCCTGTCTATATTTCATTGCTTACTCCAGCGCCCTGGAGGTAACATTCTGCAGTTCTTATGCTGAACAGCTCGTACCAGAAGAAATATGATGTATCGAGCAGGTCTGCATGACTGATGGTGTGATCAGTGAAAATGATCACACAAATGCAATTTCTAATTACACAACAAGTTTTTTTTTTCCTTCTTGAGAATAATGATTTATCTAACTTAACCTGAAAGTATCTGGAGGCATGATTACTTGGTGTTTTTTTTTTTATGTGTATGTGGAATACCAGGCATCTTTAGAGAAACCATGGCTCCATTTGTTTTGAACGAATATTAATATATGATTACTGTTTGGGAAAACTCAATGTTGAGTTAGCAAATGTGAAGCAAGCATTTTAACCCATACAATGTTTCACATCTGAATTTGAAATTTGTAGAGGAATATACCTAGTAATATAGCAATGTAGGCTGAATTGAGAATTATTTCATAAATATTTAACAGTAACCCTGTACAGTGTCGAGAGAGGCTGCATTGCATTTGCTTCAGGCACCAATGACACCTGGCACCACTGGGGCTTGTTAAGTGATTCATCCATTAGCATGAAGGTATAAGATTTCTAGCTTATCAGACTTTAAAAATAGTTCTAAATGTCTCAATTCGGTTTTTGTAAAACTAGGACTGACCGAGCCCCACAGATATTGACTTTGAAACTTTCTTGAAAATATTTTTTTTTACAGTTGCTGTATACCTTGAGCCTCTTCATAACTTGTCATTTTACAACCTAAAATTGTACTTAACACTAATACAAATTTACTGTATACGCCATACCAAAAAAAAAAAAACAATCCATGATTAGGAAGTGGGATGAAATGGACATGTTTCCCAAATTTTTCACATTTAAAAATATGGAAAGTGTGGAATACATTTGTATTACACTACCTTTACTTTGTGATCCTAAAATAAAACCCAGTGCAACAAAATTCCATGTCAACCAATTAGTAAACAGGATGGGTTTAAAGGTATGCAAAAATCTTGATTTGGTAGGCACTTTGATTTTAAAAAGTCATTGTTTGGTACGTTTTCGGTTCCTTTGATCAGAACAAACACAAAGTGGTGATTATAGAATTGAAGATTTGGTTTGATTTTTTTATTTATTTATGTTGTTTATTAATAAAGAACAAGATGGTATAGCCACTGGAATGGATGGATGGATGGATGGATGGATGGATGGATGGATGGATGGATGGATGGATGGATGGATGGATGGATGGATGGATGGATGGATGGATGGATGGATGGATGGATGGATTAGAAGGATACCACTTGAAAGTGGTTGTCATTTTATGTTTTAATAAGATGATGAGGAAATTTAAGAATAAAAATGCTCTCAGTCACTTTGGCGATGTTTTGATAAAATCCAGTGTAGAAGATGCACAGGTACATCTAAAAAAATTCAACATTATGTAAAAGTGCAATATTGACCCAGATAATTGGAATAAAGTGAAAAAGTTTATCATTGTATCACACCCTAATCGGCAAATCAAAAAAGCCTGCAACATTTTCCTGAGCCTTTAAACAGTCTCTCCATCTGGGTCAGTATGCGACACAATCATGGGGAAGACTGCTGACTGGACAGATGTCCGGAAGACAGTCATCGACACCCTTCACAAGGAGGGCTAGCTACAAGAGGTCATCACTGGAGAAGCTGGTTGTTGACAGAGTTCTGTATCCAAGCATAGTAACAGAAAATTGAGTGGAAGGAAGAAATGTGGCAGGAAAAGGGGCAACAGGGAGAACCACAACCTTGAGAGGATTGTCAAGTGGAACACATTGAAGAATTTCGGGGAGCTTCACAAGGAGTGGAGTCAGTGCATCAAGCATTACTACACACAGAGGAATACCAGACATGCACTACAAGCGTCTTGCACTGCAAAAACGGAACTAGAAAGAAGTAAAATGTTCTTAAATGTATTTGTCCTTGATTTGAGCAGGTAAATAAGATGATTTGCCAATGGAATAAGAATTTTGCACTTAAAATAGGAACAATTCATCTCAATCATCTTATTTCAAGTGCAGTATGTCTATCTTATTTTAGGGGTCAAAATACTCATTCCATTGGCAGATAATCTTATTTACCTGCTCAAATCAAGGATAAATACACAAATTTTACTTATTTTTAGATCCGTTTTTGCAGTGTGTTGCGCATGGAACTGGACTGTTGCTCAGTAGTCCAAAGTCTTGTTTTCAGATTAAAGTAAATTCTGTATTTAATTTCAAAATCGTGGTCCTGGAGTCTGGAGGAAGAGTGAAGAAGCACAGAATCCATGTTGCTTGGAGTCCACTGGGAAGTTTCCAGTCAGTGATGGTTTGAGGTACCGTGTCATATGCTGGTGTTGGTCCACCAAGGTTTCTTAGGTCCACAGTCAATGCAGCCATCTAGCAAGAAGTACTTCGTGCTTCCCTCTGTAGACAAGCTGTATGGAGATGCTGATTTCATTTTCCAGCAGTACTTGGAACCTGCCCACACTACAAAAGGTACCAAAAGCCGGTTCAATGGCCAAGGTGTTCCTGTTCTTAACAGGTCAGCAAACTCCCCTGAACTGAACCCCATGGAAAATCTATGAGCTGCTGTCAAGAGGAAGATGACAGACACCAGACCAAACAAAGCAGATGAGCTGTAGGCAGCTATCAAAGCAATCTGGGCTTCCATTACATCTACGCAGTGCCACGTGTTGATCACCTCTATGCCATGACACATTCATGCAGTGAGGAGACCCCACCAAGTGCATAGAAATGGACATGATGTTGGTGCTTAAAACATTCTTTTTTGGTTGGTCTAATGTGATATTCAAATTTTCTGAGAAACTGAATTTTTGTGTTTTGTTTATCTGTAAGCCATAGTCATCAAAATTACAAGAAATAAAATGAAATATTTTACTGTATAATGAATCCCTATAAATTAACAGTTTCATTTTCTGAAATTACTAGCAAATATATTGCACCTTTACGCAATTTTCATGTTTCTTTTTTGTTTTAGATGTACCTAAATTTGACTGCACCATAAAGGCAGCTCCGGGTAATTGCCCTCTGATCAGAGGAACTCAAAAATACCAATGTGTTGTCGGATCCCATATGTTGTGAAGTATTTCAGGGCTGGTTGAATGATGCGGGCAGCCGGATTTGGACTTTAGCTGTTTTTTTTTCTCCAGTAACAGTGATGCTAACGCTTTACGTTGTTTCAGGTGAGTAATTTTGTCAAGTGTAGAGGGAGCTATTGCTAATGCTGTTTGAAGGTGTGTACGCTGACATAGGTTTTAGTTTGGTCCAGCTTTCTCTCTCCAACTGTAGCTGCATGAGGAACCTTAATGTTCCCAAACAGCAGAGCTTAGTGATAGATGGGAGTCCTCTGTGTTTTGTTTTGGTGGTGCTTTTTAAAGTTACACCACAGAATATTGCATCACATAGTTTTGCACATAAAGATACTGATCCAACAAGGCTGCACACATAGTTTTGGTATGATGTGTATTGTGACACCCCTAGTAAACAGTCAAATTCTTTGTGGTTTTATCTCATCATGAATACAGCTGTTCTGCGAAGCCCTCGGAAAGACTGGGAGAGGAGAGCATTATTCAGAGAACCAGCCAAGAAACTCTGGAGGAGCTGCAGATACAGAGAGCCAAGTGCGTACAAATCTGTGGACATTGCAACCAAAGGTGATGCAGCCCATAAATTTGGCCTTTATGGAAACTTGAGAAGAACAAGGCCATGGCTGGAAGAGAGCAAAAATAAGTCCTGTGTCCAGTTGGCCACAAGTAATGCAGGAGAGTCTAGCAAACGTGTGGCAGAAGATTCCCGAGCTGAAGCAGACCAGGTTGGAAATAACTGACCTGTATGCGAAAACCAAACACTGCTCAGACTTTTCCCTGTTTTAAACATGCTGTGGGCAATATGATGTTCTGAAGATGAGTTTCTTAAGTGGGACAGAGAAGCTCAGAGTTTATGGGAGGTGCTAAATGCAAGGAAATACTGAAAACAAAACTTGTTGGTCGCCACAAAACATTTAAGAATAGAGAAGAGATTCACCGTCCAGCAGAGAATAAACCAGTATCCAGAGCAAACAAATGCTCACCACACTTCTTAAGTTTCTAATTCGTGAAACCAAATTAAAGCCAGTGTAGTGTTTTTTTTTTCTTTCCTCATAACAATCATCTGCGACAGACTGGCGACCTGTCCAGGGTGAACCCCGCCTCTCGCCCAGTGAACGTTGGAGATAGGCACCAGCAACCCCCGCGACCCCATGAGGGATAAAGCGGTTCGGAAAATGGATAGATGGATGGATAACAATCATGTACCACTTTTGTGTCGGTTGATCACATCAAATCCTAATTAAATAAATTGAAGCGCATGGCCGTAACCTGGCAAAATGTGAAAGGGTTAAGGTGCATGAAAACATTTGCATTTTGTAACTAATACAACAAGTAGAAAAACACATTTTGATCCAAGATGATCAGTGATGCTTAATGCTATGAATTCTGTCCAAAGACCCCAAATTGTCGTCAGTCGCCCAGCGAGGATCAATGTCTGCACGCAGGCAATGTGAACTTCTTGTGTAAAATCTAATACACTGCATGTTGCACATTTGAAAACATGCCAGCTATTTTAAGAATCTCTTCCTTAAATTTTCTGACACATATGAACAAAACACGGATGTACTGATGTCCTGAAACCGTAGAATGACTTCAAGGTATTGATCAGCCAGAAATGAATGGCTTCATCCTGATCACGTCATGTGCTTTCAGGGGTTAATGAAAGCAGAAATCAATTTGGTCAAAGCGATAAAATGTTAAGCGAGATATGCATTCATTTACAAAACTCACAGCTTTCGATTTCCAGAGTGCAGTTCTGCTCATCAAGAGGGTACCTCCTTAAGTCCATCATGCAGGCAGCAGTAGTTGTTATTCTAAGGACAGAGCAGAAAGACATGAAGACACGGGTCAATGTACAGTGTGATTATATCACCTTTTGGTGCAGGGAGAAACAAATCTTCAGCAACATAAACCCAGAAAAACACCAGTGCATATGTGACTCAAAGGTAATGATTTTGATGTTGTTTGTTGAAAAAAAAAAAAGAGGTCTCTGCAGCAGTGGAACAGGTCATGTAAGCTTCAATGCCTATAGAAATATGATCACAGAGCCTTGAATGGATTTGAGTTGCTGGGAAACGTTTTCATTATTTTAAAGTCCATTAAATCCAAGAGACATCACCGATATCAACATGTCAGAGGAGATCTCACCTCTCTTCTCTTTAAATAAAAAAAATATATAATCTGTACATTTCTAAATTCTCGTCCATACGACAAATATTTTGCATTTTTTTTAAAACGTCTGGAAATATACCGCTTTAAATCTCACATTGCTTTGCTTCAGTTTTTATTCTTGACAGCTGTTATTTATTACCACTGTCAAGTAGCGGCTTTCTGCAAGGTAGCGTTAGAAAAGATGTATGCATAGCAGTTTATTAGTGTCAGTAATAATTTCCAGCCGCCCGGGAAAAAAACAGCTTTTGCTACAAATTACACATATAGGGGTCCTTTGCATTTAGCTGAGACATTTACCCGTACAGCACATTTTAGCAATTACATTTTTGCTGTTGATGCCAGCTGCTATGTGTTCATCATACTGGCTTTCATTACCTTTCTGCCCGCTCTTGCAGTTGCTTTAAGAATGAATTATGCCCCACCCCACCCCAAAAAAGCCCTTATATTTTACTCTCATCGTGCGCGTGTCAAAACCCCAGCATCGTGTTCCGAGCCCAAGTTTTGATACAGCACACATCCTTTTCGTTTGCACAGGTGATTTAAAAAAAATAAATTTACAAAGTGGCACTCCTTAAAGGGAGCAACTTGTTTTGCGTTTTATTATCAATCATGCTAGCCACAAATGCAAGGTTGTAAGGTTTTGCAGAGCTGCAGTAAGCAAATGTACACAGCCATGTACAATACCTAGAATTACTTATGCAGGAGATAATAAGCTGTTTGCCTTGGAAATATATTGCTCGAATACAGAGTCGGTAAATTGTTCACGGTGGCTTGCCCAGAGTTCTGTCTGCAGGTAATTGGAAAACAAAATATGTTCCGCTGAAACCGATTCGGGCAGATTTACGCAGAGGCATGTACGCCTTCTGTGACCATGATGAGAAAAATGCTCTATGAAGACAAAAGACAATAATGCATGAACAAAAAAAGTGTGACAGGTATGAGCTGCATTCTGCTGCACAAGCACAAAGCTGCTCAAACTGCATTCTGTTCTGCTCTACTGCACTGCACTCTCCTGCTGCCTCTCAGTGTTTCCCTGCTGAGAGCTACTATTGTTACACATCATGACGAGATAAAGGCTGATTATACTAATAAGAAGGGTCACTTGGCAATCAGGGTTTCAGGCCAATTGTTGGAAGGAAGGATAGATATAATTTAACATGTTAGCGGAGAGATGGCATGTGTGGGACTCTGACAGCATGAGGGGCCGGATAGGCTTTTGAATCAGTTTTGACTTGACTACAAAAAAGATCTTAGTTTAAGCAAAATGTTCTTTGTTGTAATGATAACCTTATCAATTAGCACCAAATATTTAACTGGGGATATAACAAAGAAGCCCCTGTGTGATTAAAAAGAAATATCTTCCATACAATATATCAGATGACAGTTGTCATTGCAAAATCAAGGTTTGCAAAACCGGATCGCAAAGTACTGCTTAGATGCATTTGGGATTGTCATCGCAATATTCAGCAATCGTATCAACAATGTTTTCCTAATACCGTGGAGTCCTAGATAATAGATTATAAAGATAGCAAATGTAAATGCATTGTCTGCCTAATCAAAAATGTCACTATGCTAACACATAAGGAAAAAAAAGCCTCTTGATTCTTGAGTTATCATTTTAGGGGCTTTCAAAAAGTGCCAAATCCACCGGAATACCTAAATGTGCTAGATAAAAACGTTGTACAAAGATTGTTCACTAAAGTGAACAATCTGAATCAAATCAACTTCAACAGAACTAGACTGTATGCAAATTATGTATGAATTACACATGTTTGCAAAGTGCCTTGGAATGACATATATATATATATATATATATATATATATATATATATATATATATATATATATATATATATATGTAATGTTAGTGAGTCAACAACTAAAATTCTTATTTTCAAAGGTTTGGTTACCAGAAACAAACAGCAGAAACCTACAATAAAAGTGTTAAATGTTTTTCTTCCCACAACACTGTGTCAGTCAGTATAATCTGTTTAAATAGAGATAAGAATCCAATGTAATATCTGAAAGAAAATCTCAAATGTATAATTACTGTAGATGCAGTCAACACCTATGCAAATCCAAATAAACACCCAACTGTGTTTGACAAAGTGTTTGCTTTATTAGTTATAAATGGGCTTAACTGAATGAATTGGACAGGCGACTCACACAGGGTGTGCCCCACTGCTGGTACAAATTTGTCTGGAAAAGGTTACAGAGCCATTTCTACGCCCCGACACACACTGTGCAGTTTCCAGAATCATGCAGGACTTGAACGTGTCACACTGTGCCACCTTGAAATAAAACTTTAATGGTAACCCCTGTTAGATGGTAGATGGAAGATGGCAGGCTGCACAGCTTGCTGCTGCAGCATAATCATCTCCAGCATCATGGGTGGCTCGTCCAATTATTAGGTTTAGGAGACAATTAATTTTTCACATTGTAAAATAAGTTTCCCTTAATCAACTGGATTGCCATTTGAAAATTAAAATTTGAATTACATCATCAGGTTTTTTTTTTTTGTCTGATATCAAAATTTGTTTAATGATGTGAAACATTTCATTTAGATGGGCATCTTTAGGGTAAACAAAACTTGTCATGGTAATGTTACTTCAAGCTAACACACACAAAGACAGAAAATGTTGTAAAGGCCATGTTAACAATTGTTGTGCAGTAAAAAAATAATACTTTCAGTTCTGCATTGAGGTTTTTCAGTCGTACTGCTATCTGTAACACTACTCATCAGAATTTTTTTTCAACTGCCGTCACAGTCTGGTTGTGTGGTAGATTTCCCAATATTCTCTTTCTAGATCCTTGTTTGTCATGATTTTGTACAATACAGTGCAGATAAGAAAATACACTTAAAATGAAACAGACTGTCTGTGGTAAAGACACAAATCTCTCTACAAACGCAGCTCCAGAGGGAAAAAAAACAGGACTCAACCTAAACCCTGAAGGACCTTGTGTATGATTTCAAACACCATCACCCTGTTGATTGAAGGCCCAAATCCTCGTATCCTCATATAGCGAGGCAGGAGAAAGACGGCAGCGGTATGGAAGACAGCTGCCTGAAGCAACGGACAGAGATGAATTCCTGATCCCTTGGCAAAAGCCCACCAGAAATAAAACTGACTTTATATGTGGCAGTTAACAAGTCAGCAGAGAGTCATCACTTGAGCAGACACAAGTTGGGACGGCTCACAGAGAGGGTTTGGGGTTTGGACTTGTCAGCAGATGTAGGTCAGCAAATTACAGTCCCACCAGAGATGATCTGCAGCCTAAAACCTGAACAGCAGTCTGACGCTTAGGACACATATTTCTTTGAATATTTCAGCTTATTTGAGTGATTTGTTTATGTGTCTCATGAAAAACAACACATAAATATACTAACACATATTAAGTCCTAACAAAGGCAGGAAAAAGTGATTTAGGATATTGGCTCGATAAATTCAAGAGACTTTACACAAGAGGCAAACTCCTGGTATTTCTGACCAAGCATTAAGCCAACATAAAACAATTATTTAAAAAGAAACTTTAGATCGCACCCTGATAAAAAAAAAATAACATCATAGACAGGGAACTTTTTGTTATGTGTTATCAATATGTTTGAATCCCACACAGTCTACTCCTGTACTTATCTCTATGTGGTTGCTTCCCTACCAAAGAAGATCATTGTACTATCAGAGGCACTTGGCTTCACAAACAGAGGAACAAACGAGAGCCGAGTCTGGAATAGAAAGAAAGAAAACACAATCTGGTGAGAGCTTAGCTCAACAAAGCTCCTAATACTCTCAGGACTCAGTACACTATCAAACAGGCTCCGTCGGTCTGCTAATGATGAGTCAGAGGAGTCTTTTCACAGGCAAGGTAGCACTACTAGCTCCACCATTTTAACACCGCTGGACTTGTTTAACTGATATTAAATGTTGTTCTCAAACACCTAATGATCATTTGTTTTGATAAGTTTAGATAAAGGCTCAGATCACAAGAACAATATTTTTAAAGACATGTTAGGGTAATGAAGGAATTTCAGATTTGGAGACGCTATCTGGTGATTATACCTATCTGCACATCATTGCTCTTCCATCTATCTGTATTCCTACATATTTTTCATATAAAAAGGTTAAAACTTTTTCACACTCAACATTCCAAAATTTGCGCTCCTTTATGTTCATTTACGATTAATGAATGGAACACAGAGGAAACAGAGAAAACAAGAACACTGTCATTTAACATGTGTCAGGAGTTTCTGAGAAACTCAGAAGAATTTTCTCCAAACACAACATGCCAGTAAATTTTAGACGTAACAACACTCTCAGAGAAAGGCTGGTTAATCCTGAAGACAGAACACCCGAACCACAGCTGAGCGGCGTTGTATATGCAGTCCAATGCAGCGAGGACTGCTCTGACTCCTACATTGGACAATCTAAACAACAACTACATGAACGCATGGGACAGCACAGGAGGGCCAGCAGCTTAGGGCAAGATTCAGCAGTCCACTTGAATCTCAAGAACATAAGGCACACTTTTGAAGACAGTGATGTCCAGATTTTGGACAGGGAGAACAGATGGTTTGAAAGAGAGGTGAAAGAAGCCATGTTGGTCAAAAGAGAAAAGTCATCACTAAACAGAGGGGGGATATTGCTATTCCAACTCCCCAGTGTTTACAGCTCAGCCCTCCAACACATTCTGAAGAGATAACATCAGCAGTCTCGCCATGATTCAGTTGACCAAGTACTCCACTGACACCAAGCAATAGCTTCTAATGACCCAGGACAGTGACGGGTGGGCATTGATTTGCATCTGACTTAGAATGTGCCTAGGAGGATGGGCCTCCATGTCCTTTAAAAATAACAGTGAGCCATCAGAATTAACAAAGACTCCTGGATAGGTGTAGAAAGGTTTTCAGAAAGAACTGAGCGAAAGCCCAGTTGCTTCCCATTTATGCCCATTTGCTGTTGCAGTGACCCAAAAAACTGAGAATTTGCACAGGCATTCTGCTATTTAACTTTTTATTTTAGTGAAGACAATATTATGTTCTGACTGATACAAATTGAACGCGGTATTCGACCCAGAACATAGTCTTGCATCTTTAAACGGCTTATTGCAGAGATGATATTACATAGACAGGTGATAACAGAAGATAGGATATTCCTGAGACAGGTTGACCAGATGATGATGATGACAGAGACAAGCAGAAGAAGGCAGACAAGAACAAAGAGGCTGGGCAAGAATCGTGGTCAGACTGCAGCCCAAAGTCATGTCCAGAAATAAGAAGGGCTAGGTATCCCACAAGGCCACGGTAAACAGGGAGTCCAAAAACAGAAACTGGTCAAAACAGGTGATGCACTAAATGCTGGATGTCTACACACATAAGACTTTCAGGCGATCTGGCAGAACATGACTGTGGGTGGTAGGTATAAAAAAGGTAAAAAGAGTCCCAGGTGACATAAATACTAGATAATGAGCACAGCACAGGTGGATTGAATTAAGTAAATTGGCTGGGACTATGGAAGAGAGTGACAGACCGAAATAACCATGAATGGAGCTGATTTTTACTTAACTAGAATTAACTAGAAGGGGAAAAGTGAAGAAATGCAGTAGCAAGGAAAAGCATCTAACAATTCTAAAACAAGAAGTTATTTTTCTGGCAAAACCCCAACGACAAAACTGACAACTGAGAATGGCAAGACCCTTGGAACATAACAGAGAAGGAAAACATGAATCTAAATCAAAACCATAACCAAACACCTCCAAATCACAACATATTAATTATTATTATAAAATATAAAAGGAAAAACACACTTTTCAAACGTTCTGCAAATACTGTTTGACTACATAACGACAAAACAAAAGACAAAACTTAATATTTAGCTTTTCTGAGGTTAATAAAATATTACACCTGACAAATCAGATTTACACATAGACATTAAAATACCCCTGTTTATTATTATTCTATTGGTTTGTGTTTCAATGACAATACCCATGTCAAATTAACAGCAGAGCCGATCTTCTCCAACCTTTGTTCACTGAAAACTTTCCTGCGGCCGTTGGTGATAGCATTACAGATAGAGTAGTAGAATAAAAGGTGAGCTTGCTGTCTCTATGACAATAATCCCTTTGAGGATGCTAAGAATTCCCATTTGCGTATCATTCTCCTACAAATTGTCTTGCATAACGGCACACACGGAAAAACATTTGCACCTGCTTTTCTCTTTTTACACACGCAAACTGCTTTGCACCTGGTATAAATATAAGCATTGCATACGCTAATTGGTTTGCACATGTTTTAATACACGCAGTCCTTCAGGCTCCCAGAAAGATATTGCTTTTAACTGTTATTTTACAGCAGTGGAGTAAATTTGTCTTCTTTTGGAGCCAGTTAGATAAATCTAAACACACTGCTGGAAAAAAACAGAAACTATAGAATATTACTATTCAGTGCCAGATCAGTTAGATAAAAAAAGTAGAACAGAGTTGTGAAAAAGAGAGAATGTCAGCTCAAATTTGAAAAGGATGCAAAAATAAAGCTGCTTGATTAAGGCAACTGATGTTAAAATCACAATAAAGAGTCTGCCTTTAGATAAGGTGAGCCTAGAAATAAAGGTAAACAAAAGAACTAGCACATTTCATAGTGACGGAACAAAGAAACGCACAAAGAGTTTCATTGTGGGTATGACTGTCCTCGGTTTGCATTCTGCCGTGCACAGACTCATCAGTGCAGCGGGGACATTGTACAGCTGACCTTAAAATGCATCACACACTGTGTGAAACAGTCAAAGTTGAGTCCCACAAAAAAAAATTAGTTTTTTTATTGGGAGGTAACCAAGGCCAATAAGAGGCGAACAGACAAAATGAGAAGCAAAAGTTTGCAAGTAAGTTAAAGGGTCCAGTGAAGTTCATTTTCTATGTAAAAGCTCGGTTTGTGTGTTGCTTGGAGAGTCAGGAATAAACTATGGGTGAGGGTTAGGTTACTACTACAACAACAAGGACAGAAAAAAGCATCCTTAATTGAAGCAATAATGACCAAAAAAATCATTATAGGAAATATAAAATAAAAATAAGAATTACAAAGTAATTGCTACAGAGTAGCAAAAATAAATGAACAAGTAGAGGTAAATAAATAAATAAATAAGTGCATTAATAGTGGGGGTGAGGGGGTGGTTATTAAATGCTTTAACCACTTGAGACTGTCGGTTCCGGAGGAAGCCTTATTTGGTGCAGAGGGTGAAGCAAAGATACCCGTTGGTACACCCTGGCCCTTCCCCCAATTCGGAGGCAACTACTCAACTATATTGGCCAACACAGACATCTCTGTACTGTTATTTTGTTGCCATTGAAAGGTTGCTAAACGTATGGGACCCCTCATCTTATGTGATGCATTAAAAAATGAATAGTAGAGTTGGATACAATTCCCACCATGCATTTATATTATACATAATTTGATTTCCCTTCTTATCCTTTGTTTTATCTTTTGTTTCCTAATGTAAAAAGAACATATAATTTACTGGTCAACAGAGAGAGAGAGAGAGAGAGAGAGAGAGAGAGAGAGAGAGAGAGAGAGAGAGAGAGAGAGAGAGAGAGAGAGAGAGAGAGAGAAAAAGAGAGAGAGAGAAGGAAATAATCTATTATCTGCAGGCATTTTCCACCAACTGATTTTGAAAAAGGGTTATTAAGGGTACTTAATCAATAAATTAATTAACTGATTAAAAACAATAGCAGTAAAACGGTGCGTAAAAGTACGGGATTCGTTTTTTTCTATGTAAACATTCATCTTTGCTTTATTGACTGTACAGGGCATTTAGGTTTACATTCAGTTTAACGGGTTCTAAAAATGTGTTACAAACATTGATAGATAAAGTAATGATGTCTTTCAGATCAATTTATTCAGTGAGAAAGTCCAAATGTTAATATGTAACAATTTCTTTGATTTCCAATTAACAACAATTGTTTTCTTGGTGATAAAGAAACGAAGAGTGGCTCTTTGTATTTATCAGGGAAATTTTCGAGTTTTGCAACACTGCTCAGCAAACAGAGGGTTGTTGAAGCAGGGATTCTGCAGCTGAGAATGATGAAGAGTTTTTTGGTTGCTGATGTCTAGAACAGGTGAAGTTTCTTGAAGGGAATTATATAGATTTTGTAAGAATAACACATTATCATCTGCATACAAACAGATTTTATGTTTGATATGTCTATCCCAAATTCCTTCCATTTTAATCATTTTCTTTATTGCTAAAGTGGTTTAATGAAAAGGGCTGTTAAACAGGAGAAAAGAGAGCATGCTTGTCTGGTTCCTCTGTGGAGTATGAAACTAGATGACATTACTTCATTGGCACGTATTGTGGCCCTCTGTAAGATATACAGTGTTTCATACATCCAATGAACAATTCTCCAAATCAATGTTCTGTAATATCTTGAGTAAAAATGGTCCCTTTAGTTTGTCAAAGGCTTTCTCTGCATCCAATGAAACTACTACAGTTTTAGTTTAGATGTATTAATTAATTTAAATAATTTATATGTGCAGTCAATTGGGTGTCATTTTTGAATCAAGCCAGTGGTCTGGGTGAATTAGTGCAGAAACGTTTTTTTTTTTTTTTTTCTTCATCTGTGCTCTAAGTGGTTTGGTAATGATTTTCAGATATGTATTTATTAAGGAGAGTGGACAGTAGCTAGAAGGTTACATCGGGTCTTTATTTTAAGAATCGCTGCTATGTCAGCTGTATTCATCTTGTATTGTACTTTAGAATCGGATTTCTGTTCATTTGTTAGCTTATTGAAGAGTGGTGGTAATATGGTCCAGAATGGTTTATTATATTTCTTTTGAGAACATTTAATATAGTTTAGATTAATTATTTTCCACAGACGCTTTTCCTTGCAGGGTAGCGAGGGCTAATGCCTCTCTCCAGTGGGTGTTCGTCAGTCCATCACAGGACAACATACAGACACACAGGACAAAACAACCATGCCCAAACTGTCACAGCTAAGGGCAATTTAGAGACCAATTAACCCAGAGACAACCCATGCATGCACGGGGAGAACATGCAGACTCCGCCTGAACCCAGGGGTTGAACCCAGGACCTTCTTGCTACAACGCAACAGTGCTACAGTGCAGCACTAGTTTGGATCATGTTCTAATGAATATAGCTGAACGTAGAAGAATTTAACCAATGCTGATCTCTTGGGGATTTTGAACTGTTTCTCCTGTTGAATTGTAAAATAGCTGGAATGGTAGATTTGCTTTTGTTAACTTTTAAGCTGATGTGCCTTGTAATTTCCTGCTCCATTATTATCTTGGACTTATCATTTTCGTACTTTGCCCATAAACATGGAATACTCTACAGCAGGATCGGAAACTATTTCCATGTGAATCATCATTTCTTTTAAAAAAAAAAAGAAAGAGAGAAATTGTGTTTTGCAGCTTGCTCTTGTTTTTAAGTCATATTTTATCATCTTATTTAATTGAGTTGAATGTTTTAATTACTTGTATTGTTACTGTGTTTGTAAAACTGTATTTTCTTTGTAGTTTTTAAAAAAAATGTCTCTTTTAAAAATGAGATTTTGGATCTCAATAACAATACCTGTATAAACAAAGGTTAAATAAATTGGAAGTTCTCATATTTAATTGATATACTGTGCTTTTTGTGGCTAGTAAAAATAGTTGATCAGGACAACTCATGTTAAAATCACAATAAAGAGTCTTTAGATATGTAAAGGCTAAAAATAAAGATGAGCGAACGAACAAGAACATTGCACAGTGACTGAACAAAGAACCACACAAAGAGATTCATTGTGGGTGTGATTGTCCTCGGTCTGCATTCTGCCGTGCACAGACACATCAGTGCAGAGAGAACTTATTTAAATAGTCGGCCTTAAAATGTATCCCACACTGTGTGAAATAGTCAAAGTTGAGTCCCACAAAATGTAAATGAACCAGACTGAAGCTACAAACATCTATTGTTACATATGCCTTTTGTTCTGGATAATAAAAAAAAAAGAATCTGCATACAACCCTCAAGCAAAGTCAAACATTTTAACAAAGCGCTTTAATTATATGCTTGCAGGAGGCTTGTAAAAGGTCCTGGTACACCACTGGATGTAGATTATGAGCTGCCGCTAATTACAGAACAGTGCAAAAAAATGGTCTGGAGGACAGATCCAAGGGCTTGATGTCATCTGCCGTGCGCCATCACTGCAGAGAAACAATCACCAGAAATGAGTTCTGTTTAAACTTCTTGATATTTACTCATTAATATAGAGCTTGTTTTTATCCCCTGGAAACTAATTTCCTGGAATCCTTTAAGAAACAGAAAACCCTTCACAACTCAAATATAATATATAGGAACTGCTGATCTCATGTAACTAGATTCGCTGCTTGCTGAACTGCAATGTTGAGGCGGTCTGTTTCAAATAATACAGTTGCTCCAAAGCAACTGATTGCACTATATTTTGTCGTTTTTCATATCTACAAACATTCAGGACTGCAATTTATGATTAATTAGATGAAGAATAATAGATAGTTTATCAATTTCACCCAGGTATCTACATGAAGCTAACATAATATCATTTAAGGAGGGATGGATTTTTCCATCCCATAAAGCCTGTCGACATAATTATATCTTACACTTGGTTTCTGCTGCAACTATAGCCGGTCTATTTATAAAGCCAATGCTTTCTATTCTATAACATGCAATTAGAGAAAAGTGGTCATTTTAGCTAATAATACATTTTTGATGATCGTGGCAGAATGCCTACACGCTAACACGACAGTTAAACGAGTATCACTGCTATTAAAAATTGGTTCATGTTGCAGCCACAAGCATTGCTGTGCTATATGTGTCTGGCCAGCACAAAGTAAGGCACAGTTATAAAGTGGAATTAAAAGGATGAAGTTTTTAGCAATAAGACATCTGAAAAGTGTGGTGTGTGTTCTACTTATCACTGCACTTATTACAGCAGCATGTGTTGGGGTATGTGTCCACTAGATGGGCTCAAACTCAGTCAGATGGGCTGGTGAGCAATATTCAAGCCCTGTCATACATTGTCAGATTTGTCCAGGACTTGGAATGGGTTATTCTAACTAGGAATAAACTTGGATTGAAACTATTCCACTGTGGCTCTTAATGTTTGCTGGAAGGTGAAGCTCCAACCTTTACCAGAAGACCTTTGCAGACTTTAAATGATTTTTTCTCAGATTTCCCTTGATTTAACTTGATCAATTGTGCCATCATTTCTGATGAGTTTCATTGCCTCTACTGGGCAAAAGCATCCACAACTCATAATGCTACTATGAACATAAATTACTTTGGGGACGGTGTATTGCATGAAAGTTCCATTTGGGAATCATCATTGTGTTCTTTGGTCTTCATAAGGCTGTTTGACTAATATTCTCCAACAAATCTCCAAGGCCTTGACATAACAGCTGGGTTTGTACTGAGATATGGATTCTAAAAGCTACTAGTTGCACCACACTCCATTTTGGGATATCAGAGTAATGGGGGCTGAATAAGAATGTACGCCACACATTTTGGATTTTTACATGCAAAAAAAATGTTGAAAACTGTGTACTGTTCTCTTCCAACAACTCCACATGTATGCACTACTTTGTGTCCATCTATCACATAAAATCCACATAAAACGCAACCATGAAAAAAATGTGAAAAAGTTCAAAGAGTATAAACATGTTCCTGCCTGTACGTGGCGACAATGCTGATCAACTTTTTTGTTGAGTGATGGAATAGGGATGTTGGCCAGGTGTGGATGCGCTGTACTGTTAACAGGGAAGCTAAAACTGAAATTGTTCTGCACATGCAAAGTACCACAACCCACCCCCCACCCAGTTCTGCTATGAATTCCCACCTGGAGCCCTAATGGTTTTTTCTGCCTTGCTTGTACTTCCCTGGTTCCAGCGAAGCCTTCGGGAGGGCTGAGCAGAGCAGCTGGTAATGTTTGTTCAGATCAGATGGCGAACTGCAAATTAGCCCAATTCTAGAATGCAATTCTCCTGAGTCCCTACTGGCTTTGATTAACAGTGGTGCAAAGTTTTTTGGTTTTTTTTGGTATTTATTTATTTTTTATGTTGAACACGTCTAAAAGACTCATTAACACAAATGCTGCATTTAAATGCTACAGAACTGTTTATTCAATTTATGCTGAGTTGGCCTATTGCACCTTTTTTTTTTTTTACAACTTGTGTTCAAAGTTCCTTATCTACCAGGCACATGTTTTTACCATATACTAACGAAAGGAGATGCTTACCTACTACATGTAGCAAAGCAACATTTATTTATTTTTTTCCTGGGTCAGACATCCAATCAGGTTAAACGTTTCCAGTTTCTGGTCACATTTCCATCATATTATTTAATATCTTTACCAAAAACTAAAGAAATGTGTGTAAACATCTAAATTTGAAGAATATTTCTTCTGAAAGGTCAGTATTCTGGCCTTTAGGAAATAGAAATAAATGTAGAAATCGAAAGTCACCCAAAGCAGAAAACCTTTAATCTGATTTATTGTTATGTCTTTTTCCATACTTTATGTATATATCTGGTTTCGACTGTAACCTAACCTGCAGAATTATGGCATGTTTGTCTCACATAAAAAGGACAAAAATTCCACACCAGTGAAGTGGCCTTTCTATCTGCATTACAATAATAGTAATGATATAATTAGATTTTGTCTATTATTAGAATAGAGTCAACAGGTCAAAGTCACTAAACGTGAATTCCAGTAATAACTTATGAACTTGTTAGAAGGTGTTTCATCCACTTCAAAACATTCTGGGATGAGATTACAGAACTTAAACTTGATCTGAACTTTGTCGCTGCTCTTTATATTTAGAAATGGAAGAAAACATACCACCACACTAAAATGAGCTGACTTAGAAAAAAAAATGAATATTAAAATAAAAATCAGCTCTGATTTTTAGCAAACCTGATCTGACTATCTTAACACCCATGGGAATTTTGTCAGCTGCCATTGTTCACATTTGCTGTTGACCTAAATGTTTGTTTTGTCAAAGTGAGATTTTTACACCTTTTTTTAAGCTTTCAGGGTCAGTGAATCTGTGCTTGGATGTGTCTCTTGCTCCTTCAGAAACATTGAGTATATGTCTGAGGTCACATTAGAGGAACTTTAGCTTTAAAAATAACACTTTGAAGACTGCTTGCTGGTGCCAAATATAAATCTGTCGTTTTTTATCCTGTGAAAACATGCGTAATAACAGCGAGGAACTTCTTTTTTTCTAGAGCCACAGGTAATCTCATTGTCTTCTTCTTGCTCTCATTCCCTTTTCCCAACAGCAATTGGGCCAAATCATAGTCTGCACCATCTGTCTATTTTGGAAAATAAAATTGTAATCACTGTGTCATTACTCATTTAATATAAGTGTATCCTTCAAAATACTGGTGATATAATACAGCCTCTTGCTCTCTGTGGTAAGGGTCAGAGGAAGGTGAAGAGTATCTTAGCATGCATGAAACATTTTTTCTGTGTCCATACTTTTTTTTTCTCTCAGACACTTCAACTTCCTGAATTATTAAAGCTTTGCAAGCTTTTCCAAGAAATGCATCATCTGACGATTGCTTCATAGTCCAGGATTGCCTGGAGGTTGCTGTTGAAATAATGCGCTCAAACAAGAATTTCACCTAAGCCATCATTAAGTTTATGTACAAATATCACCTTTAAAGGTGCAGTAGCTCCTGCTGACATATTAGTTGTTATTTTTTGGCATTTTACGCTTTGTTTTTGCTCAATTTGTTAATAAATAAAGCCTTACGTGTTTTTTTTTTAATGACAGAGGAAGTACAACACTGTGCATGCACAGCAGGGGATAAAACAAGAAAGCGGCTAACGACTATTAGCTTCTCCCAGCGAAACAATGCAGAATGGTCCAAGATCCAGTAAAAAAAATGCAAACAAATATATGATTCCTAGAAGGAAAAGACTGGAAAGTCGCTGGGAATACAGTATGAATGTTGAAGCAGACGCTAAGCCTGCTGAGAACTAGATGTGACCACAGAGTTGATTGACGTGAGTAAATGTTCTGATGAGGCTCTTAAAGTTGTTGTAGATCGTTGGTCATCGATCACGCCAAGCTGCCGCTTTATTGAGCGACATTGCAGAGGATCAGGCTCAGTCTTTATTATAGTATTTAATACTGTTTTATTACTATTTTTATCAACAAAAATTATCATCAAACCATTATCAGGATGGAGGCTTGGTGTATATACCTTTCTTTTATCATGATCAAATGGTTTTGGTCTTTTTATGAGCATATGACGTGGCTATATACCTTTAAAAATTGTTCTTTTTATTTTTTTATTTTTATCTGTAGTAACAGTCCTATATTTAGTGGTCTTCATCAATAGTTGTTGTGGAGAGCTAAAGGAGTAACTTTCTTTGCACTTTCTATGCTTTTTGATTTCATTTAAAGGAAGTTATTTTTGATTTTGTTTAGGCCACTTATTGTTGACCTATTAAATGTTAATCCATTTAAAAAGGCTGAAAATTCAAGGGATCATTTAATCTCATGTCAATTCAAGGTGCACATCCAGTTTTAAATGGTACTTTGTAACAGGAAGCAGTCACAAAGACATATTCACCATTTTTACTTCATCAGCTCTGGTTTAACATCAGGAGAAAAATATTAAGAATATTGAAAAGTTTGCAAAATAAGAATAATCTTGCACTTTCATTATTTTCTGTTGGATACTAAACTACTTTTTATCAATGAACCTGCTCCAGATATTTTTATTGTATGGTCAGCAGTTACTAGATTGATTTGATGAAGTCTAACAAAGTTCATATACGAAATACAGCAGGATATACAATTTGGCTGCCAAAAAAATAGCACTAGATAAAAAATGAAGAACAATGCATCTTTCAGGTTATGTATTTGGTTTGGGATATTTTTTTTTTTTATTTCTGTTTTTTATAACATGACTTATACTGTTTATCTGATGTAGATAGTTTTATTTAGCCCTTATTCTTCCTTGGTCTTCCACATGTCCTGTCTATGTTGATGTCAATTATACTGATGTGTCACCATGAAGGTTTCCTAAATAGCAGCGAGTAAACAGGACAGCATATCCTCCAGCCTAATGAGGAAAATATAGAAGTCATTGGTTCTGGTCTGACAATGCAAAGTTAGGGTTCAGCCTCAATGAAGCTAAAAACTACAAACCATGTCAGTAGGCAGTGTGCATTATCAAGCAGTGTTCTACTATCATAAAACGTTGTAAGAATTTTGGGATTCCTTTGAATTTCAAAGCTTCATAAAACATTTATAGAAAAGTTATCGAAAAGGAAGCAAATGCCTTTACATAGACCAAAAGTTCTCCCAGGAATGAGTTCATGACTGAAAGGCCAAGAAAGAAAGTAAATGCTAAAGATTTAAATTAAAATTATTTAAAGTAAAGCCGCAAACTCCAGTTAGTGAGACATATAGTTACCTAAAAACTGTTTTTATACGCTGTTCAGATCTGCTGATCATACTAAATCATCTGAGAGTTCAGATGCATATATAGTTTAATTGCATATTTCATAGACAACATAATCATTCATGTAACCCCACCTTCTGTTAACCATGAATGTCGCCAGATACAGCTATTCTCCTGAACACCACCTGACAATGCACGGAGAGCCAAACAGTTTTCTTCCTCTTACCTCAGCCCATATAGGACAGTGCCATCAGGATGCAGTCGGATCATTCTGTTTTTCACAGTCACCCCGTGAAGAAAGGACTTCTTGTCATTAAGGAAGTAGGTATCAGGGAGCCACAGCTGGTCTGCTACACGGTTGTCCAAAGTCAAGTTTAGGTTCAGCTCCCCATAGGCCAAACGTTTGTCTCTCCAGCTCTGCTGGAAATACATTGTGATAGTGTAGTCCTGTGAACAAGCGAAAAGAAATTCATATGAACAGGTTAGATTAAAACATGTGCCTGTGTGAGATGTGCCAGGCCTTTTACAGTCAGTAAATATTCCCCAGCAGAGAATCTACAAAAAATATTGTTAGGTTTAAAATCAGAACTGAACAAAATTAACAAAATATAATCAAAGAAAAATAAAACGTATTGCAAATTGGTAGTTTTTGGATAAAAAAAAATGCCCATCCATGGAGAGCTGCAACACAAGATAAAATAAAAAGGGTAAAAAGAGACACAGGTGGATACCTACATACAAAATGATATGTTTGTAACAAATAAATCTGAATGCATCAGTCAATCAGAAACACTGCTCTGTGACTAAAACTAGGTGAAAAGCTATACTGCTAAGCACCGTAGGCTGCTTAGCAGTATAGCTACACTATACTGTAATGAATGGATCATTCCCCCTTTTACACAAACTGCTAGTTTCAGTGCCAAGGAGGAAAGGAAGGAAGGAAGGAAGGAAGGAAGGAAGGAAAGAAGGAAGGAAGGAAGGAAGGAAGGAAGGAAGGAAGGAAGGAAGGAAGGAAGGAAGGAAGGAAGGAAGGAAGGACGGACGGAAGGAAGGAAGGAAGGAAGGAAGGACGGACGGACGGACTGAGCTCTACTGTGACTGATTTTGTCACTGGGAGAAATCAGAGAGGAGCTGACAGACAGAGTGACATTCCTCCCTGGACATCAGCCATATTGTATTTTTCTCTGCACAGCCTGTCTCTCTGACTGCCAGCAAACTAACTGTTGTTCAAAAAGATATGTTCTTAGTTTCATTCTCAGAACCCCCTGCGTGATCAAGTATTCGCTGATGCACTGATTGCTTCATGTAGTCACCCTGGTGTCTGTGTGGATAAAAGTGGATCTCGCTTTGTTGGTCTCAGAGTGATATACTGGGCAACAGGGTTGTGGACATCATTTAAAGCCCTCCCAGTGACACAGATAATGTCAACAGTGACCCGTGGATGGTGGGAACAAACACAAGAATGACCCAAGAACAGGGAGAATGTAACTCACCATGTTTACTTCTGAGATGGAGTCGATGCTGGCTATGTTGATGCTCATTCCTACAATGACTGGAGGACCTGGGGGAGCAAAGGAACACCTGTTATCAGTGGAAATAAAGCAAAGCATAAGCCTTGACATCTTATTTGTTTTAAAGCATGTTTAAATAAGTTTTTGAAACAAAATGTTCTTTTTAAGCTGACCATAGGTGTTCCTTGTAAAAAAAAAAAAAAAAAAAACCTTCAAAAGAAAACCTTGGAAAAATAGCAGCAATACCCTAATATATTTTTGGGAAGTATATTCAGCAACTCTGGACACCTAGAGACTGAAACTTTTGCCCATTTGTTACACAACTGCTCCAATTAAGTCAGATTAAATAGAGATTGTCTATAACCATCTGATTTCAAGACATATTTTCAGTTCAGTTAGTTTGGGACTTTGACTAGACCGTTTTGACTCGCAAACTAGGGTTTCACCTAAACCACTCCACTGTAGCGCTGGCTGGATGGTTTTGGCCGTTGTTCTGCTGGAAGGTAAGCCTGTGACCCTGCCTCCGGTCTTTTATATTATTTAACAGGTTTTCATTCAAGTTTGACTTTATTTATGTCCATCAATCCTCCTATTATTATTTCAGAGCGGCTTCTCTCTCTGTCAATTAAAGAAAAATATCCCTGACACTGCCACCACCATGTCTCATTCAGTTCAATGCAATTCAGTTTAATTAACTTATATAGCACCAATTCACAATACTTGTCTTCTCAGGGTCAGTTCTATCAAATCATACAGACAGATTGGTTAAAATGCTTTCTATCACAGGAAACCCAGCAGATTGCGCCACGTTGCCACGTTCACCCCTCCTAGATGAGAACGTAATGACATGCTAGGCACATTTTCCTGGTGAGGGCAGTGTGAGTTCTCTGCCAAATATAACGTCTCACATTTTGGCAAAATACTTACATTCTGGGGCTTTTGACCAAAACACCTTCTTCCACATGTGTACTGTGTCACCTTCATGCCTTTAAATTCTGTTACGCCTTTCTTTGGGCAAGGGTTTTTTCTTCTTGTCACTATTCAAAAAAGGCTAAATTTATAAAGTGCACTACTAAAAGCTATCCCATCAATGGATTTTCCTACTTAAGTTTCGGATCTCTGCAGCCACTCCAGAGTATCCAGCTAGCAACTGAGCCCTGCCTGTAAGTTTAGGGGAATGTCTAGGCGAGATCATCATCTTCTCCACAGTTTTACATCATGGCTTAAAGGACCAATAATTCATTTTTCACCACTAGGTGGAGCTTGAGCACTGTCTGTAGTGTAGACCAAAACAAGATGTGTACCAACCCACACCTCTCTCAATCTCCACAGCCAAACAGCATCACCTTTCAGAGGAACATGTCTAGTGAAGAAGTAAGGAACTCATAACTTTACAGTGCTGTTAGTAAGAGAACATTTTCATCCAATGGTGGTGCTCTCCGCCATTGTGTGCCTGGTGGTGGCATTTTATGGGCATTGAGTGGGTAAGCCGTTAGTGGCAACTGTTCACGTGCATGTACGTGCATGTACGTGCACACACATGCACGTACATACATGCACGACCGGCCCGGCAATATAAACAGGAGATTTAAGAACAACACAGAAGAGATAGTGTGTGACATTTAATAATAGTCCATCTGAAAAGATACCTGTAGTTCTTCACAAAACTATTTTTTTGTTCTATTTATCTAAAATAATGACATTTTACCTATTGCTCCTTTAAGGAGAGTGCAGATATAAATAAAAAACATAGAAAAACTAATCCTGCTTTAAACGTCTTCACAACTTTATTCTTGACCAGAATCTGTATTTCTTTGCCCATTTTATGCTGTTTGCTCATGTCAGCTCTATTTAACATACAATTGTGCACTCTTTATGTGTGGAAGTTTAAAATGGTAAATGTATGTAAATATGTTTGCGAGGCTTTACTCCAGGTCCTAAACGTAAGAGAAGTCGTATTCCTCACGAGTCAGGAAAGACAAGCGGTAGATTTCATGTCCAACCACAGCCCAAATTACTTTATTTTGTATAAAGTAAGGCAATGGCAGCATGAACAAAACACAGTGTGAGAAATGCATTACCCTCAGAAGCTTAACAACTTACCCAGAGAGAATGCAGTCATCCGTGCTAATTTCTATGTTAGGAACCCATGTTAGGGAATAGGAGGAGCAACCATTCCTCATCCACATAATTACTGTATGTGTTGCAGATATGTAAGCAGTTATGCGCGAATACTTCCCAAAGTGTACAACAACACTCAGTCCACTTCAGTATGCAGACAAATTGTTGTTTACAAGTATAATCCATTCACTGCATCCATTTAACCAGCAGCCAGTGAGTACAGGGGCTGTGTGCCTGGGTTCTGCATGAATATTAACTGAACAAAACAAAACAGAAAACAAATGGGAATATAAGCAAGTTTAAGATTTTACAGGATGTGGAAAAGCCAATTGCATATTTATCCTATATGTTCAATAGGGACATGATAAGTCACCATGAGGGAGCCTGGGTTTATGTACCTCTACCTAATTCAAGTTGGCTCAGTTTTTTAAGCAAACATGACATTTTAGTACTACAGTGGTAACTCTGGCTAAAAGACAGGTCACAGAGAATATATACATAATATCTCTTAATGCCTGACACCCCTGTTAAAAAAGAAGTCAGAGCCAGGATTTTTGGATGGGAACAGATGTGTCTGTCACTCTCAGGGACTTATCTGTACAAATTAGAATTTCTTTTCTGTGCATACGCCTGAACACCTTTCCCCGCTCCCTTCTTCCTCTCCTCCACTGTCACCGTCACTTTGCCTGATCAGGCCGCAAAACACAAAATGCTGACACTAAAAACAGAAAGTACATAAGTGCACAGCAAGTGTGGCAGAACAGAATCAGGACTTTCTTAAAATGTAACTCAGTTTTATGGTAGAAAATGGCATTTTTATGGGAATCGTGATTTTATGGGAATCATAAACAACACAGGAACAGCTCAAATGCTGGAGGATTGCATATGAATATGAAGTTCAATTGTGGTCCCATCCAGCCAGGACACCTTCTTCAAATGTTTGTCCCCACATGCCTTCAAGCGTGCTTTACCGTAATTTTTCGGACTATAAATTGCTCCGGAATATAAATCCCATTAGTTGAAAAATGCATCATAAAGAGGAAAAAAACATTTATAAGTCGCACCGGCCTATATGCATGTTTTTACACATTTATTTCACACAATCCAAGACTAAAAACTGACATTTAATCTGGTAAGCCAATTTATTAAATTACACAGCTGCATCCACAACCGGCTGAATAACATGGAACATACCTGGGAGGATGAATGGGGTAAATTAGCAACTCCAACCAGCAAGATTTTATCCAGCACATTTGAGGTTACACTGAAAGATGTCAAAATGACGCTTAAATTAGACCGTGAGCATACCGGTGCTACGTGCTAAGCTAACAATACGACACAGATGTTTAAGAGCAACATAAAGCTCAGGTGCATCCGCTAAATTGTAATCCACCTAGACAACAGACCTGTAAGTTAGCGCTAACTGTTATTGTAATGGAGTTTTTGTCACTTTCTGGGCCCTTCGAGCTGCGCCACACAACGCTCACCTGTGTGAATGTATATTGAAACAGCGAAACAACATACAAACGTGTTCAGTCTTTGTTGTCTATAAGTTAACGTTTCAGTTAATTTTTAAGTGGTACATGAGCAGCGTATAGTTTTCACAAGCCTTGCGAGCCCTCTTGTGGCTATAGATGGTAATTTTTACTCCTTGGTTAATGCTGGTCAATTTGAATTGCTATTTAAATTTTATATATAAGTCGCACCTGAATATAACTTGCAGGATCGGCCAAACCATGACAAAAAGTGTGACCTATAGTCCAAAAAATATGGTATATTGGCACTTTTTAGGGCTTTCTATCAATGGTGGCTTTCCCAGGACCATAAATCCCAGGATTGTGCCATGCTCTGGATCTCTGCAACTCTTATAGAGTTGCCTTTGGTTTGGCTGCACTTGGCTGCTTCCTCTGTAACTAATGCTCTCGTTTCCTGGCCCATCAGCTTAAGTGGACAGCCATCATTTCTTGGTAGGTTTGCAGCTGTGCTATACTCTTTACATCACTGGTTGATGACTTGATCATTGCTCCATGAAATGTTCAGAGCTTTTGGCATTGTTTCATCACCTAGCCCTGGTTCAAACATCACTTTCTCACTGACCTGTCTGCTGTGTTCCTTGGTCTTTACTTATCTATCAACTTTCTGAAGCCTTCAAAGAACAGCTGCATTTATATTGAGATTAAATTACAATCAGATGGTTTCCATTTATTAATTCAGTTGATTTTGAAGACAGTTGGATTAAGTACATTTTATTTAGTACTTTTAGAATAAGCGGGTTGACTGCAAATGCATGCCACACTTTTCAGATGTATATTTATATAAAACACTTCAAAAGCAACGTACCCTACTGCTTCTGAATCATTGACTACTTTTGTGTTGGTCTATCACATAAAATCAACACTGAATATGTTGATGTTTGCGGATGTAACAAGGCTGACTGTGGAAAAGTTATGAGGGGGGATTGATACTTGTGCAAAGGCATTGCAGTTTGCCCATTCATTATAAGGTGAAGACAGTGATGAACCAGCATGAATCAAATCCAGCCTGGTAATTCAGTTGAGGGTCCTGTTAATGAAGATGCTATTGAAGTTCAGATTTTTTTTCTCTTTGACCACAACAGATTGAAAACAGTATCTTTAGAACTTAGTCATAAAATCCAAACTTTTAAATGAAACACACTAAAATCACAACAAGCTTAGTTCATGATGGGACACAGTGTGGTTTAAGAGAGGCAGAGGTGTAGAGAGTTTGAAGCTAGTGTATATAAATCACTAACATAACCCTAATCAGCTCAGATATCCTCCCTGGAGATGTATTATCCAGTCTGTAGGACTATATTCTGAATGTGGGACATGACTATAAATGAATTCCAAGCTGCTTTCCATCTCACTAACTATATTGTCTAAAGCTGTTTAAATAGCACACCGCCATATTTAGGATGTCTGGATAGAATTAGCAGCAGCATGGTGCTCTAAGCACAATACCCTGTAGAAAATAAGAGGTGAATTAGCACTACTGTTGGTAAATTTCTAGTATTATTTTGTCTGATGACTAATTAGCTTATTAAGTTATGTATTGAATTACAGAGCCTCAACAGTCATGCTTGGAAAACAATGTAATGTACTCACACAACTAAATGATGTGCTTTCTTTTAAATATGGGTTCAATAAATAATATTCATAAAATGAAATATTCACATCTTCGCATGTACTTCTACTTTTAGTTTGTAGAGGGCCTTGTAAATGGACCGGGGTACGTGATTGGCACCTTGACTATTTAAGTGCATTATAATGCAACTGAGTTTTAAAAACCTTTTAAACATCTTCTCACCAATGCATTTTATTGGGATCATATGTTATAAACCGGCATATAATAGCAGATAATTTAAAGAGAAAGAAAAATGATACATCCTCTTCAAAGTTTTTTGCAAATAATAATCTTAAAAACTGTGGAATGAAATTGTATTAAGGCCCCTTTTACTCTGACACACCTTGCTAGAATGCAGTGGAACCAATTGCCTTCGGAAGTAACGTAATTATTACATAAAGATCTGATAAAGCATTAGAAAACCAACATCATAATGAAGACCATGGAAAACAGCAGACAAGTCAGAAATTAAGTGCTGGTGAAGTTTTAAGGAGAGTTAGTTTTAAAAAAAAAAAAATATCCCAAGCTTTGAAGATCTCAAAGAGCTCTGTTTAATATATCTGAAAACAGAAAAAGTATTGTGCAACCACAATACCAAAATATGCCCATCCAACTACACTTACAGGCTACGGAGGGATAGCATTGATCAGAAAAGCAGCCAAAAGGCCCATGGTAATTCTGGAGGGACTGAGACAGCTCAGATGGGAGAATCTGTTGACAAGGGAACTATCATGCACTGTATAACCCTGGCTTTATGGCAGAGAGGCAAGAAGACAGTTAGAAAGTTGATAGAAAACAGTTTCCATTTTTTCACAAGCCACGCAGGGGCAGAAGTAAACATGTGGAAGAAGGTGCTCAGGTCGGAGGAGACCAGAATTCAAAGTTTTAGCCTACATGCCAAACACAGTTGGAAAGCTACCACTGCACATTACATTGAAAACACAGCATACATTCAGTGAAAAATGACAGTGGCAGCATCATGCTGTGGGAGTGTTTTCCTCAGTCGGGACGAGGAAGCAAATCAAATCTCAAGGGGGCTGGATACAAATCTGCTCACTTTTCAGATTTCAGTTTTTTACACACACACACTTCACAATGAGACAACACAATGAAATACATTAGTTTGTAGTTGTAGCGTGACAGATGTGTAGTTAATCAAAACAGTCTCTGACATATTAACCTGTTGACCACATGAATAGGAATTGCAACCCTTCCCTCTCTTGATGATTCCTTTTTACTCACTGACTTTTTCCTTTTCACTAAATGCACTAAAGCTTTGTCATAGGTGGGCCAGAAGGGTGGGTTGGGTGGCTTAGGTTTAAGTAGGGCTGTGTACATTTTTCTCTTTGTTTAGGCAACCAGTAACAGTTTTCTCCTGAGATGTCAAAGTGCAAGCATTCTCCAGCATTTTTCAGCACTGCTTCTTCTAAACAGAGACAATCCCTTTGACTTGACTCCCTTAAAACAAAACGGTTGTGTCCACAAGTTGAAAGTGGAAGAATATTTAAAAAAAAAAAAAGTTTGATTTGCACATTTTCCGGACTTTAGAATCCACATAGAGGAGAGACTTTTGCCATGTTAAGGAGGACATAATGTCCTGAGGCAGAGCATATTTTTGGTGAACAATGACTAAAATAGGGTGTAAACGCTTTCAGCGCTGTTGTTGTTTTTTTTTTTTTTTTTCCTGGAAGACACCAAATGTGTCAACATGCCCCGGTTTTTCCCTGACGGGTGCTGGCCAATGTTTCAGCGGGAGGAGCTGCGAGCAGATGTCAGATTAAGCGTTGGAAATAGATGTGGTAGACTGCAACACAACAGAGACGCAGTGACAAAACACCACGCGTGAGTCTTTCATTGCCTACCAGCGTTGCCTTCTGTTGCTCTCGGTTAAATGGGAACGGCAACAACAATTAGGGGAATTTTTTTTCTTTGATCAAATTAAAGGCACGCCGTGAGGTTTTTGATGCTTACGAGGAGGGGCAGTAGGTTGGTCACTTGTCCCACCTGCGTGAAGATTCTCACGCGCCAGCCTGCTGTGACCACTATCTCGCAGCAAATAGGGATCACAATTTTTAGTAAATGCATCCTAGTGGTAACAATGCTGAAGATTTATGATGGTAACTACATTCAATTTATCTGGAGCTTTAATGTGTTAATATTTGTTTATTAGATGATGGTGGTGAAGAACATTGGATCCTTTATACAAATGCTTTTCTTTATGGTCACCCCAACTGACTTATGTAGCCTCATTATAGACAGAGAATAGAATTAAAATCAGATATTTAAATACACTGTATAAAACGTGATTTTAACCTTTTTTCCTCCCACACTCTCTGAAAATAACCATGTAACTTTTTTTTTAGGTCAGTTAGGATTACTAGCATTATGGGAATGCCCAGCCATTAAACCATTGAGGAAGGAGATGGTGTCTGTGTCCCAAAGATGAACGTGTTCTGGTGCAAAATGTATATATCAACACCAGAGGATAAGCTAAATATCCTTAAAATATGTTGGCTGAAGCTGTTAAGAAAGTCTAATTATGTGTTCTGAAACCCCTGATCAGTAAGGATGAGGCCGTCACTCCAGAAGCAAGATAAAACAGACCATTTTGCTAATCTGCATGGGAATGAGGACCTGGATCTTTGGAGGTCTTCTGGCTCCAGCCTACTCTGCAGAACCAGAACCAGAACCAAACACAGAGAAGCAGCATTTAGTTCCTATGCTCCACTTATCTGGAACAAACTTCCAGAAAGCTGTAAAAGTGCGGAATGCCTGAGTTCTTTTAAATCAAGATTAAAAACACATTTGTTTAGGATTGCCTTCAAATGTTCTAGTTAAACTGTTTTACTGAAACAGTAGTTCAACTTTGTAGTCCAACTGTTTTTAATGTTTGCTTTTAGTTTCTATTTTTCCATGTTCTATTTTGTTTCTACATTTTATTCCTACCTACTTATATTCAGTTTTTTCCCTGTATTTTATTCATGTAAAGCACTTTGCATTGTCTCTGTACTGAAATGTGCTATACAAATAAATTTGTCTTGCCTTGCCTTGCCTCGATGAAATCAAAATAGGTCATTTTGTCTGAAAAAGAGGAAAAATTGTAAGCCATCCCATCTGTGAAATACAGGAGTGGCAGCATCATGTTGTGGTGCTGCCAGTTACCCCCAACCCAGTCTCACTGAAAAATGTGTAATATCTACATTTCCCCCTGTGGATCAAATATTTGGTCCACAGGGGGAAATGTAGTGTTGTCACAAATTAGCTCCTCAATACGTTTCAGTCGTACGTTTTATTTGCCCTGTTCATTTACATTAACTTGCGACCAGGTCACGTGACTGTCAAGTTTCCCCCAGCGTAAAAAGAACACGGCTGCCATTGCCCATGGAAAAGTAAACATTTAAGATTAACAACTTGCAAATTTATTTAAGGGAAATTTATTTATATAGCACAATTCAGTATAAAGACAATGCAAAGTGCTTTACATGATTAAAATATAGGAAAATAAAACAGAATAAAAGCAAGTAGGAATAAAATGTAGAAACAAAATAGAACATTAAAAACAGTTGGACTAAAAAAAGTTGAACTAATGATGTTTTAGTAAAACAGTTTAATTAGAACAGTCAAAGGCAGTCCTAAACAGTTGTGTTTTTAATCTTGATTTAAAAGAACTCAGGCTTTCTGCACTTTTACAGTTTTCTGGAAGTTTGTTCCAGATAAGTGGAGCATAGGAACTAAATGCTGCTTCTCCATGTTTAGTTCGTGTTCTAGGTATGCAGAGTAGGCTGGAGCCAGAAGACCTTAGTGGTCTGGAGGGCTGATACACTGATAACAAGTCTGTGATGTGTTTAGGTGCTAAGCCATTCAGGGATTTATACACTAACAGAAGTATTTTAAAGTCTATTCTCTGAGATACAGGGAGCCAGTGTAAGGACTTTAGAACTGGGGTGATGTGCTCTACTTTCTTAGTCTTAGTGAGGACGCGGGCAGCAGCGTTCTGGATCAGCTGCAGCTGTCTGATCCACTTTTTAGGCAGGCCTGTGAAGACACTGTTGCAGTAATCAATTTGACTAAAAATAAATGCATGGATTAGTTTTTCCAGATCCTTCTGAGACATTAGTTCTTTAATCCTGGAAATGTTCTTCAGGTGATTAAAAAGCCGACCTTGTAATTGTCTTTCGATGCTTTTGGAGGTTCAGGTCTGAGTCCATCACTACTCCCAGATTTCGGACCTGATCAGTGGTTTTTAGCTGAAGCAGCTGAAGCTGTGTGCTAACTTTTGATCTCTCTTCTATTGGTCCAAATATTCAATCAATCAATGAATCAATTTTATTAGTCAACTGCAATTTGCATTGCAATCGAAAATTCAGTTCCAGTACAACCGTCCATCACATACACTTAACAAACATTTTGGGGGAACGATTGAGGCGTTGCACAAGGCCTTGCATTGCCAGGAACGCAGCCAGTTGGCCGCTGCTACATGAGCGCAAGCCGTTAGGTGCGTTCCTCCAAACTGCCTCAGACCCCGCTTTACACGGAGTCCCCAGGCGCTGCCCTTGAGATCTGTTGAAAAAAGATTTACACTGGGGGAGTGGAGGGAGATAAAAAAGACAGGCGCTGCATAATTATTACTTCTGTTTTGTTTTTATTCAACTGAAGAAAATTTTGGCACATCCAGGCATTGATTTCTTCTAGGCCTGGAAGGGACAATTGCTATGAAGTAGCTTCTGCTATTGCACTATGACGCAAACATGGGACTGCTGTTTTGTTCAGTTTGTCTATGTTGATGTGTGTCTGTCCTTACCAAAAAAAACTTTGAAATGAAATGAAGATTATCTCAGAAAAACGTGAGGAGGTGATATTTCCAGTATATAGGAAACAACATTTAACCAAAACATCTGCTGTTCTATGTATTTTCATGACATTGCAAGTGAAAAATATGCCTAATATATTTATAATCTTCATTCAGTGAAGGTAGACAACCTTTCCTCTATTAGTTTCACCAAAGATTTCAGTGTCACATGTTCTACCGCATATATGCTGGAGCCAAAATAAGGATCTGTTTGATTTTTTCTTGTACCCATCCCCCATTTAAAGACTTGATCTGCAACTGTTTACATTTTTATCATATTGTAGCAAACGTATGCATAATACTTTCATATTATGTAGATAGTGTAGATAATATTTCCTTTAGTGGTTTTCATAATCCAAACCCTATCCCTAAACCATTTGTTACGGCTGTTTTTTCAATGGAGGCTGCTATCATTATTTTTTTTTTTGTCCTGAATAGTTTTATTGAAAATTATAACAAATACAGACCAACAGTCTGTTAACAAGTCACCAATACACACACAATCATAACACAAAGTGCCAGGGGGGTAATTAACTCAGTATTTATTTGGGCTTTTATAAAGAGGTATCTTCTTTCTTGTGCCATTATACACCCTGTTGCATGTAAATCTGAGGTTCTGATAAACAACATACGATGTGCAGCATCAACTGGCATGTGAATATCTAAGTAACATAATTTTTCAAGGAAAACAATCACATAACAATACATTTATTATAGTCATGAGTGGCCAGGGGTTCTGCTTCATGTATAATACTTTCATGTCCTGTGAACCAAACATCAGTCTAACGCTCATGCAGCCCTTGATGGGACAATCTTACCATTACACTTTCTCTAACAAAGCAGTCTAAAGGTCATTTGAGTGTAATGTCTCCAAGAAGGGACAAAGCAGACTGGGCATCTTGAAGAAGCTTATAGGTCCTTCAGTGTTTGTATCAAGATGCTGCAGATCTTTTCTGTTGTGTAGTGTGTTATCTCTCCTGCCATTATCTGTCGGGGAAGCTTCAGATGCAATTGACTTGAAGCATCAGAGTAACTGACTTTAAGAAAGCCTGTTGAGCTTCTTCAATAAAGACTCCTTTGGAACATCTGGACATAATTTTACATGGAAGTATTCTTCATAAGATGAAGAACATTATGGACAACCCTGAGCATCCTCTTCATCAGATTGCCATACAACAAGTTTCTTCTGTGAGAAGCTTCTCCAGATACACTGTAAGATAGACTGCAACAGGAGATCCTTTGTGCATGCAGCCATCCACAGCTCATTGAATAAACTCCAGTAACATGGCTTATACCAACATTTAATTTTTTTTGGGATTAAGAATTATTTTTTTCTTATTAAATGTGATAAAAGGGTAATAAGTAAATACATATTACATATTTCACTAAGTAAATACATAGTGATAATGTGATTTTCAAACAATAAGTGATTAAAATTTGTCTCTAATTCAGAATGTGCCTGCCAAAGTGTTGAGCACAGATTGATCTGTTGTAGCAGCTGGGGAGCTGACTGTCCTTTCACATGTTAAAGTTTCTGCAAAGGAAAAAGTTTACATACGAGTGTTAAGTTAGATATAAGGCTCTCCTAGAAGCAATGAAGTAGATATGGACCTATTTTGGGTAAATGAGGATTTTGGTATATATCTGAGGCACATTACTAAAAACTTTTAAAAGCCCACCTTAAAAGTCAAGGGAGAAAGTGTAGATGCCTCACATGCAAATGGGTCTACAATTTGGTAAAATTCAAAAACTGGACATATATAATGAAAAGTATTCCCCACCCATCTGTATATAATGAAAATCAGATGTTCTAACCATTTTCATGGCCAAAGGTGTATAAAAGGCATGCAGACTGTTTTATAAACTTCTGTGACAAAATGGGTCATTGTCAGGGGCTCAGAGAACTTCAGTGTTGTTTTCTCATTCCTTAATATTCCACAGTCAACTCTCACTGGTACGATATACTGGTATATTATATATGATCAACCCTAACTGCATACTTCTCACTATTAATTTCATTAAATTGTATAGATTTCTATCTTTAAATGTTGCATTTCCCTATGGGGGATGCGTACATAGAAAATCGAATGCACCCCAGTTTTGGCTCCAGCATACACACGGTAGAACACGTGACACTGAAACCTTTGGCGAAACTAATAAATTAAAGCTTGTCTACCTTCTCTGAACAAAATATAAATATATGATCTATACTTTTCTCCAGAGATGTCATCAAAATGCATAGAACTGTGATATTTTTCTTAAATATTCTTTTTTATGAACATGGAAGTTGGCGCACATGGCTGAATTCTTGGCAACCGCCTAGCAACAACTGCCTGACGTCTTTCTAAGATGCAGTGACATTTTTGGCGAAACTAATAAAGGAATGGTTGTGTACCTTCCATGAACAAAGATTATAAATATATCATGCATATGTTTCACTAGAGATGTCATCCAAATGCATAGACCTGCAGATGTTTTGGTTAAATGTTGTTTCCTATATACCGGAATGACGGTGCAACTCGGTGACGTTGGTAGGAAACGTGACTTCTACTCCTCTTTCTGAGAAAATCTTTGGCGTATCTAATGAATGAAAGATTGTCTACCTTCCCTGAACGAAGATTATGAAAATAATATACATACTTCTCGCTAAAAAATGTAATCAAAATGCATATAATGCAATTGTTTTGTTTACATTTTTACTTTTCCATGGGCAACGGCAGCCATGTTCTTTTTATGCTGGGGGAAACTTGACAGTCACGTGATGTGTGAGCAAGCCAGTGAATAGGGCAAATAAAGCGTAGGACTGAAACGTATTGTGGCGCTGAATTGCGACAATATTACATTTCCCCCTGTGGACCAACGTGGATATTACATATTTTTCAGTCAGACTGGCTTGTTACCCCTAACCTGACAAAAGCCAGCTGTATGTTGCTTCGCCTAGCTCCACTCACATACATCTGGGACACCGCGTTGAGGACTAAAGGCCTCCTAACATAGTTAGCGCTAACCGCTAACCGCTCCAGGGCACGTCCGTGTCCGGAAAACAAAACTTGCCAAATCCGGTCGGGAGAAGGGCAAAAACATCGTTTCCACCAACAAAAGCCTTCAAAGGCGTTCTCTGATGTTCTTTTAATGAAACAATATTAGGTAGATTGGACAACACGGAAGAAATAGCAGCATCAATGTTAACGCTTGCTTCCTCAACGAGCCGCCATTGCTATCAAAACAGTCTCACGCCATGGTCGCGTCTCCACTACGTCACATCTATGAAATGCCAGCCCTGCGTCCTGATTGGCCAGACCATAAAATTGGTTGGGGAAATCACTTTCAACGGGCGATGTCCCAGATGTATGTGAGTGGAGCTAGGGGGAGCTAGCCTCGTGAGACCATCCTGATCTCGCGAGCTTTCAAGGTTTCACTCGCAGATCAGTCTGGCTACTCTCCGTTAAAGAAAATTTGGAGCCGTTCACCAAACGAACGTCCAATCGGCGTTGGCTTTGAGGCGGGTTGAGGTGTGACGCAATGGGAAGCGCGACAGTTCAGTCTAAAGAACATGGCGGCTTCAGCCGATGAAACTAGCGTTAGTGTGGGTATCGAGCAAGTTTTATCAGAATTACAGAGTATTTATTTGCTGAGCTAACGAGCCTTTACCTGCAGCAGCAAGAGTAGCTTGGCTTGTGGTTGTGTTTTCGTCGTCGCTCCAACGACGAATCTGATTGGTTCATTTGGCCCGTCTATCACCAACATAGGCCAATCAGCTAACCAGTATTTTCGCCCCTTCCCAAAATTACTTCAACGGAAGGTTTCCAGATGGATATGCGGAGCAAATCTATCTGGCGGAGTCAGGTAAAGGGGGAGCAACATACAGCTGGCTTTTGTCAGGTTATGTTACCCCCGCTCTTTCAGGAGAAATTGACCAAAATTCCAGCAAGCAATTATGAGAAGCTTAAGAAAGGATACCCAACATTCTTTTCACTCAATGCACTGAAAGATCTACAGCTACGTGAGCTTTTAATTTTTTTTGTTTAACACAGAAAGTCAACCTGTATTAGCACTTGTGTGTTATTTAAAATTTTTTTAGTGTCTATTCTGGTTTCTCTAGTCCCCAGTCGGTGGTGGCAGATGGCCGCTCATACCGGGCTGGGTTCTGATGGAGGTTTCTCCATGTCAAAAAGGAGTTAGAGTTTCTCATTGCACAGAGCGGTATTGATATGACGATTGGGAATCAACATATTTTTCATCTCATTCTTTCTCAAACTTGGGTACGAAAATGAGACATTTACCACGAGGTGTTTCCTACAAACTTGTATCGGTTCACACTGCTAGAGGCCATTTTGTACCTACTTTGTAAGTAATTTCCTCTCATTTCTTATGGTCTAAAGAAAACGTGGCAATGTAACTCTAATAAATAACGTTGACCAACAAAATGTTGCTTTTTGTTATTTTTGGTTTGGTCAGGGGCCAGATTATCTCTTATTTGACAAGTGTCAACTGGTTCAAGTGCAACAGAAAGTAACTGAAACGCAAAGGTTAAGTACATGGCTACTGAACGGTTTGTTTACAGGTACAACATAAGGGTAGATCAGACCAAAATGACAATACAAGAGCACAAAAGTGGGAAAGCACTGCACCAACCTAGCTGGCCTGCTCTATTATGCGGTAATAAAAATAAAGGCTGCCTTTTATGCTGTAATGGCCTTGAACACAGCATAAAGTCTAGCTCTGATGACCTGCTTCCGCGCAACACAGCGCTAAGCCTTTACCTACAATGGTGGGAGCGTATTTCACCAAAGCAGAATGGAGATAGATTAAGACAGGTCTGTACTGACAAGCTAAATAGCAATATATTTAAGACATAAAACAATTTATGTTGTAAAACAAAAGAAAGTGAATGCTGAGCTACAATGAAAGACAACTGACATTTTGAGGGTTAGGTACCCTAATACACAGATAAGGAAGCTAATAGTTATAATGATAGTGTTTAGCTGTTTCCTACATTATCAAAAGAAAAGACATGAAAAGAATAGTCGAACATTCATCCTGTTATAATATTTTCACTTCTGTTGACAATTTGGATTTCTTCAGCCGTGATATCCTGTCCTTTGCCACTGTCTGTGTATGCTGTCTTCTCGACTACAACAGTGTGTCGCCACATTAAGCTTCCAGTCTGACAGTCTTATGTTGCCCCAGGGCACACAATCACAGCTGATGTAGTGGCCAGTGAGGCTGCCCTATTTAATGTTTTCCACCATGATGGCAGTTCACCTCAAACACCATATAGGTTTAATGCTGAGAAGTGATTGTAATGAACACACAGCATATCCTGCCGTAGCTGTAACATTTTATTATCAGCTGCGAAGAGAACACAGCATGTCTTAAAAACCAGTATGTATGAACAACATCCGGCATACAAATGCTTCAGTAGCTTCTTACTGTATGCATGATTTGTATGTGCTCATACCTGAAGTATGGGTGGTTAATTACAATCAAGAAGATATTGTTTGCATTTCACGCACCAACTGTTTTCCCCCCTTGCCTTATAGAACAGAATGATTTCCCCTACCTATCTCCATGTGTGAGTATCAGTAATTTAATCAGCATACATTACAAAAACAGAGATATTCAGATTAGATTCATCCGTATGACAGTCACAGATTATGATAAGAGTCGAATTCAGGGTTCTTAATGGCCTCCGTACAAAAAAAGAGATAAAATTTTCTCCAATTTTCTCTCAGTGAAACTGTTTTGTATCTAAGGATGGTGCAAAGAGTGAACATACATTTCTTTCTAAATGAAGAAAGCGTTTTCCCACATATCTTGTCAATTGTAAAACCGGTTTAGAAGCAAATTTGCTGGGCAGCAACCAAAACGCCACCTTTCATGTAAAAAAAAAAAAAAAAAAAGAAGCCTTTAATAATCAAGCCATTGCTTAGCAACAGAAGGCTCCATAGCAACTGTTCAGCATTTTCTCAACGGTGTTGCAGGAGAAGCATGATGATTTATCCAGTCGAATCAGTGTTTGCTTTTCTTTTCAATGGCTACTGCTCTCACAAAGCCCTCTTCACGAGAAAATTAACAAACGCAACAATATGGTGCCCTGCACAGGGCTGTTCCTGTATGCAGTACAACAGCCTCGAGTATTTCCATCACAACAAAGATCAACCTGCACTGCAGAGCTGGCACCTTTAGCTCAGAAAACCCAATGGGTCTTTCTGTCTAAAAGCGTTAAGAATGAACAAAAGAGGATCACAAAATTGGAAGGAAACATTTCAAGATTGCTTTTTAACTTCACTGATGTGCCATATGTTACATTCAGCTCAATTGCTGCAATTTTCTGTTTTTGTCTTTGTTTTTTAAAAACCAAAAAGAAAACTGCATTTCATAATGTTTTGCAGAGTGAACTTTGAATCTATCCATTTATTTCATAACCTCGTTTCATCCAGTTTAAGGTCAGTGAAAGGCTTGAACCGGTTCTATTTAACATTCAGTGCAATGTCTAGTACAAGGCAATCAGGGGAGGTGGGTAATATCTTTGGCAAACCAGGGTTCTCTTTGGCAGAACGTAGCAATCCCTCGCAGGCAAAGGGAAGAACAATGGTCTAAAGTAAATCTGAAAGTTGAAGTAATAAAAGCTTACTGCCTGAATGTGTATACAATTGAATAACGAATAAATTATTTGTATCTTTACTGTCAAGGGGATGCTAAAATTTATAGATACTGATCATTTGAGTTTAGCCCTGGCAAGAGACATACATTTATGCATGATTTAAATTAGTCACGGCATTATTGGGGCATAATAGTCACTAAAGCAAATGTTCCAGTCTCAGCCCTGTAGATTACTTCACTAATGCAGCTATGGATGGAATAGGTGCTAAAACAATGTTTCCGTACGATCGTTGCTGTTCTGTCATCACAATGTTTTGATTACAGTTTACCACTGCAAAATCAGATCCAGATCTGGTTCACAAAGCTTTAATTGCTTGTCTTAGGTATTTGTGAGATATGCGTAAGCAGGCACCTCAGCTGCATTAAGACCACAAATACAGTAGTTTGAGGGAAGTTTACAGCAACTGCATCCAAAGGGTTAAAAATCTGTAGTATAAAGTTTAAATGCAAAAATTTGAACGTTAACTTCAAGGCTGCATATGCTCTTGGCAAGAAATAGAAGCGAGCATAATGTCTAATAACAAAAGAACTTCATAACCAAATACTAACACATAAATTGGTGGAATGGGTTAAATAGAGAGCAGGTAGTTCTATAATTTACAGAGACATTTGTCCCAAGAGGTTTTAGATGTAAAACCATATTTATGGATGCACCGATTTAGTAGCCCATAAGGATCTATTGCTTCTTTTTAGTTCAGTTTATTCACCTCAACTTTAACTGACCCAGTTATATTTCAGAATGGGTTTAAAAAATACCAGTGTTCTGAGGTGACCTTTTTTTTGTAATATACTTTTAACAGTTTAAATGTTTTTAGTGTTCAATGTAAATCCCCCTCATCCACGTGTTGATGCAAGCTGTGCATGAGAGAGATAAAGGTTGAGAACACCTCAAAAGCGAAAATAAAGGTAACAGGTAGAATCTTCCTGGTTGTAATAACCATCTCTCTCTTCAGGCTGGAAACATGTGCTGGACAGCCCAGCTGATTAAGAAGCCATCATCTTTTTTTCAGGCTCTCGGAAAAATCTCTCAAAACTGAGAATTGAGAGCAAATAATATTTGCCTGCAGGTACTTTTAAATTGGTGCTACAAAAAATGTTCCAACTTCTTCAAAAATGACCCGCTGGTTGTTGGATTTTTTTGATAAAACTGTTGATTTCTTTTAGGACAGTGCATTTCTCCAACATTAGCAGACCACTAAGAAATTAAACCCGGTTTCGAAGTTGAGGCAACAAATAGGCCTTACCCTCGCTTGGACAAAACTTATCGTATCAGAATTCAAACCAGAATTCCTGAAATGCATGCATTTTGTTTTGTTTGTTAAAATACCCCACACAGTCAATTATAAATCCTTAAGGCCACAATCATAGTCTATAATTCACACAGAATTCTCTGAAATACAATCTAAAACTTAATTTATTTCATCCTGCTGTGAAATTGCAGTAAGAAATCAGTTTTCTCCCTGATATCCTGGTGCATTTCTTTTAAATTTCCCATGATGTCACGTAAAGAAAGCAGTGTGTTGGAAATTTTCTCTTAAAATACAGTTGTGACCATATTTGAATTAACTTATCAGAAACTTGCAAAGCCATGACATCATCAACAACTGGGCCTTTCCCAAATTAGAACAGAAATGAGTAATCTATTAGACCCTCGGGGGGAAATGCATTGCATCAGGAGCAAAGTGACAGGCAAATGGAAGCAGAAAGATACGCACAATGAAAAAATAATCAATAATTGAAAAGTTAATAATTTTAGGGTTTGGTAACTTTAGTGTAAGCAAACATTTAAACTTTAATATCATAATAAAGACAATCTTTAAAAAAGTATATTTACCATTATTCTGGCATTTACATTATAAGCAAGTATAAGAACTATAGCAATATGGTGTCAAGAGCAGTAGTAATAGTAGTAAAACAAAGCAACTGTATTCTATAATATATCACCTTTTTTAAACACTGATTTGATGTGAAACCGATATTCTTTTGCAAGGTTCACATGTCCAATCCAAAATCCTCAATAACCCACTATGATTACAAGTTAACATGTGAATTAATTTCAATGGATCTCTTTCTGAAAGTAAAGAACAGGATTTGGCATGAGCTGAGACTCCGAGACTCTCCACTAGCGCCGTTTATTATTAGATGAATCCATTTTCCGAACCAGCTTGAGGGTTGAGCTGTAGTCTGCATCCAAGCATGAGGGGGCGTGAGAGAGAAAGCTCAGACAGGACATCAGTCTGTCACAGAGCCAACGCACACACATCCTGACGTACACATTCACACCTACGGGCAACACGGAGTTTCCGGATGACCTCTCGGGGGGGTGTGGGAGGAAAGTGGAGCACACGTTTGGAAATCAGCACAGACTTGGAGCGAGCCTGGCTGAGGCTGAACAGAGAAAAATCCCACGATAATTTAGACGACCTGATTCCAGGACCTCCTAGCAAGAAAGCCAACACCACTGGGAAAGACTTTACAAACTGTCGAAACATAGGTAAAACAGCCACATCAACATAACCCTAATTGGTAAATGATAGGCTATGCAGACAGAACTATCAACCTACCTGTTTAAAAAAAAAACACTTTTCATTTAGAATGCAAAGCATTTCCTAAATGCTGTACTTTCAGGCTAAGGAAATGTTGTGTGTCTGCTGCAGAGTACAATCACAGAGGGGTTGATTAATCAGGTGATATTTTAGTCAGGCCTGCAGATGGTGTGTCTTAATTTAAACCTGTCAAACTACGGCCGATGGCTGAATGAGTGATGGTTCTGATATGGTGAAAGCACACAAAGACAAAGGTGACCAGGCTGAGATGAAATATTCACAAGAGATGAAGTGTTTATGGAAATCTTTGCAGGGTCAAAACCAAATTGAGGGGAAAAAAATACTGAATGCATTAGTGCTGCTTATGCTTGTCCCTCAAAGAAACGGAAGACAAAGTAAAAATGCATATGCTAAATATTTTCAGCTCTTCCCAGTTTAGTAATCAAAAGTCAGAAAATAGAGCAGATCATTGAGTGATAATTCTTAATGGCATAGTTAAGTTTTTTTTTTTGAAGAGGGATTCTCCCATGTAGTTGTAAGTAGTCAGTATCTACTCTGTGACCCAAAATAATTACCTTTACATATGAAACTGCAAAATGGAGTGCATTAAATGCAGCCAGCTGTCTCTGTGTTCCCCTGCGATAGACTGGCGACCTGTCCAGGGTGCACACCGCCTCTCGCCCATTGACAGCTGGAGATAGGCACCAGCACCCCTCGCCATCCCAATGGGGTTAGATGTGATAGAAAATGGATGGATGGATGGATGGATATATGTGTGGATATATGCTAACAAACTGAATAAAAAAGTTCAAATTATAAAAAAAAAACCTAATCTGACATCATACCTAGTCATGTTTAATTTCAGTATTGACTGCTGTACAAAATCACTTTTATTTTGAATCTTATTAAACTGTTGAACCCTGTGACTTCGACCTGATGGCAATAGTATGTATCCCAAACAAAGATTTTCAAAGAGGCATCTGCTGCCAGCAATAGGTCTGCAATGGTACATAATATAATTGTCAATGTGGACTTTCAAGAATTGTCAATGTGAAATCCCATTGTGGCATCTAAAACCATGTAAATATTTGCTCTTTTCTTTAAAAACCTACCGCAAATTGGTCTTCACCGTGAATACGCACTGGAGGCATGTTATGGTATGAGATATAAACGATCAGAACCAGTGGTGCTTTGAAAATAGACTGATGCCAAGATGAATCGCTGGGCTTTGGTCTGTGGAGGGTTGGTTACTGTCCACATTCCAGGTGTGTGGGTTGTTATAATTCAGAATGACAAGGGGATTATTATTTACATGAATCTAACAATGATGGTCATTTTACCCTTTTGTTTCAGAATTCTCTCAGTAAGAAGGCGAAATAACCAATACTTGTACAGCAAATCTAATTTCTATGTTTACTAATGTTTAAGCAGCATTATTATATAAGGGATCTGAATTTGAACCTCATACTGCAAACACACAAAAAACGTGTTTGTTCAGTGAAGAACAAGTCAGCTGAGTACGTACAGTTTTTGCAGTTTCCACAAACCAATTGAAGGTATTCTTCATGCCAAATGCAACATGAACCAAATTATGTTTTAAAGAATCTGTAATCTATAAAAAATAATTAGTGTGGGGTTTGAGTACTTTCAAATACCCACAATAAAATGACTTAACTGGGAATTTATGCCCATCAGGGGAAGTGAGCAACAATGGTCAGCTCTTCATCATAGTGGACATTTTATCTGCAAAGTGGATGGGTTAGAAATAGGAAAAATAGGGATTTGAGAAAGTTTAACAAAGGTCAGATGATCTCCAAAACAGCAGATCTTGAATGGTGTTCTCGGTCTGCAGTGGTCAATACCGAACAGGGGAGGTCCAAGGAAGTAACTATTGTTATTTGGGTGATGAATAAAGAGAAGGAAGGCTAGCCCCATGTCTGATCCAACGGACCAGTCACTGTAGCTCAGATTGATAAAAAATGTAATACTGGTTATGATAGAAGGGCATTAGAACTCACCGCCCACTGCAGTGTGTTGCCCAAAGCATTAAAAAGACAGCAACAAGTTGAGGTCATAATGTTATGTATGCATCTAAAAATGCAGTGGAATTAGGTTTAAATTAATGTGGCAACTTGAGAAGGTGCAGTAAAGAGGTACCAATTAAAGAAAACAGACGTTGCATCTGCAGAAAGCAGGGATGGATTGATATAATCACTGACCAATCAAGTAATAGGAAAAATATTGACAGTAGGGAAGATACTGACTTCATAGATCCTCTACAGAATCCCACATAAAAAAAATTAACCATCTTTAAGAGCTTTTTTTATTAAGCGCTTTCCAACCCTAGGTATAGTTTATAGCAGAAACATAATGATTATAATGACAATACTGTAGGTGGCATGATAAAAAGTATGATTGCAGTTGTTCAAATCCCCAGTTGTCACTGTATTTGTCTCATAGCCAATCAGATTGTTGCTACATATACATCGAAGTCTTACCTCAAACTAAACTGTGTCACAATAAAACCAAGATCTGTGTCAGAATGGAAAGTTGTATACCATTACCACAACCCTGACTGCACAGGTTACATGTAAGAAGAAGTGAGAAATCTTTATTTCACTTTGCAATTGTAATGAAATTCGTCTTCTGCATTTAACCCGTCCTTTATGGAGCAGTGGGCAGCTATCACAACGCCCGGAGAGCAATCTGGGACTATGGGTTTTGCTCAGGGACCCACAGTGGCAGTCTGTGGAGATCGAACCGGGTATTTGCAACCTTCTCAGAGTGCAAGCGTGCTGCTTTAACCGCTAGGCCACCACCCACCCTGAAAAAACGTAGGAAAACCCTAGAACAAACAATCTGTAGTCGAATATGTGGCGATTTAAGGGAAATCATTAAAGCAGCTCGAACATATGGAGCAAAAAGGACAGAGCACAAGACAAATGAAAATGATGAGGTGAAGCAAGAGAGCAGAGGCACTATATCACCGGAAGCCAGTCAGACAGAGGATAAGTAAAGGTGGCCTCTTCTTATCGTCCTATCCTGTCACACACCTCGCACCTGATATATGAAACCTACTTAGATTCCATGTTAAAAAAGGGAGCGAACAACGCTTCCTCCTTGCACAGATCCACAGATTTTTGTCAAAGAATTATGATCAGCTCGATGTATCACCAGTGGGAAGTTCTAACTCATAAATTACAAGTCAACGAGGAACATTATTAGAGTCCTCTCAAGGAATGAAAAGGGAAGGTTTAATTTGCACTCTGTGAAAAAAAAGGCAAGTACCATTCTTTCAGTGACTTTAATTTGCTTAGTTGTACCTTTAAAACTGTTCTTGTGTTAATACTAGTCTAACATTCAATCTTTAAAAATTACCAATTGCATGTCCATTCTTTATACAGAACATAAAAAATCAAGTAATTTGTGAAAACACCTTGGGTTTGACCCAAACTGACCCAAAAGAAAATCATTACTTTTCAGACAGATATAATGAGGAGAGAATGTTGGGACTGCGTTTCAAAAGACATGCTGAAAACAGAAAGGCAACATATGGAATTTGATTACATTTTCCATCATTAACATTTATGCCTACTCATGGAGGAAGTATGTCAGCACATTGTTGGCTAAAGCAGTGTATTATTCATTTAAACGCTCACTGTTGTCCAGCTTATTATTTATTCACTCATCGCCCGATTTTATCCAGCAAGTCACACACTGAGCGCTTTAATCAGTGCCATTATTTCAGTGTTTCTTTCTAAATTAGTACTGAACATTATGTATGAGCACAATATGTGAGATAAAACCAAGGTTTTCAAAGCCTGTGCAAGTTTTAACATTTTGTTACAGCCACAAACCTCTGTGTATTTTAAAGGTTTTCAAACAGTAGACCAGGATGAAGAAGTGTATTATTGTGTGGAAAGAGAATGATAAAGTGTTTCAAAACACTTAAAAATGAAAAATGTGAAGATGTATTCAACCCCGTACTAAATCAATACTTTGTAAAATCCTCTTTTGCTTCAATTGAACATGCAAATCTTTGGGCGATGTGTCCATACCATTGTTGCACATCTAGAGGCTGAACATTGTGCACATATTCATCCATGCAGAATGTCCTAAACTCAGTCTCACTGGATGATGATCATCTGTGTGCATCTATTTTGAAGTATTGTCAAAGACTGTCACTTGGTTTTGGTCCTGGACTTTGACTGTGCCATTCTAACACAACAGTATGCTTTGAGTTTAACCATTCTATTGCACCCAAGTGGCTCCTGAAGTGATTTAGTTACACTGGGTCTTATCTAAAGGTATGGGGGTAAAAGGAGGCTGAATTAACTTGCCAGCTGCACAGATTTTTAACTGTGAATGATGTTAAAATCGTAGTACCTTGTGTTACTCTCTCCCACGTATCTTATTCAAAAATCCAATCCAAAATTTTGTGGTTGTAATTTAACTACACTCCACAAAAATATATACGCAACACTTTTGGTTTTGCTCCCATTTTTTATGAGATGAACTCAAATCTTGGAGGTGAACATGCTAGATGTGGAGGTCCTGGGCTGGTGTGGTTACACGTGCTCTGTGGTTGTGAGGCTGGTTGGATGTACTGCAAAATTTTCTGAAACGCCTTTGGAGACGGCTTATGGTAGAGAATGGTAGACATTCCTGCTGTCAGCATGCCAATTGCACGCTCCATCAAATCTTGCGACATCTGTGCTGTGTGATAAAACTGCACCTTTCAGAGTGGCCTTTTATTGTGGGCAGTCTAAGGCACACCTGTGCACTAATCACGGTGTCTAATCAGCATCTTGATATGGCACACCTGTGAGGTGGGATGGATCATCTCACAGATTTAAACCGGTTTGTGAACAATATTTGAGGGAAATGGTGATATTGTGCGTGTGGAAAAAGTTTTAGATTTTTGAGTTCATCTCATAAAAAATGGGAGCAAAACCAAAAGTGTTGCATTTATATTTTTGTTGAGTGTAATTGTGAATGAATCTAAGCAAGTGGAATACGTTTGCAAGGCAAGGTTTGCACACTTTGAACCATTTGTTTTTAAAGGGGGCATCTGTCTTAGTCATTAGTTCAACTTTGTAGTCCAACTGTTTTTAGTTTCTATTTTCCCATGTTCTATTTTGTTTCTATGTTTTATTCCAACTTGCTTTTATTCAGTTTGTTTCCTATATTTTAATCATGTAAAGCAGTTTGCATTGTCTCTGTTCTGAAATGTGCTATAAAAATAAATTTGCCTTGCCTTGTCTTTGTATGTTTTAAGAGGTGTACTGCCACCAATTTAGTCTCATGAGTAAACCTGCATGTGCCGTGAATCCCAGGGCTTCAGCGGAAGCCTGTGTATCTGCGCGTCCTGCTGAAGTTCTCAGCGTAATTACATTAACCTGCTTTAATTACGTCTAGATCCTCCTCACCGATCATGGTTAATGTGTCTCAGAGGAATAGGATTCATGAATTAGATCTTAACCGATATATTCATTCACAATCCTACTCTCACACTGACTTGCGTGAAACAACGTGGAGAATTAACCTTTTTTACTATTCAAACTGCTATGAGGCTGAAACTTTGAGGAATGCAAACCCTACATTTGAAATACAAAGCTGTGCTGTGAAAGTCATGGTAGAAATTTAAACTTTGATCTTAAGGTGTTGTTTGACCTATGAAGGATGTGTGTGAGGCAGTGCTCTTATCAGACACATATTTCTGCCATGTGATTCTTGACAGCATTTACTTCTCCTGTACTGCCACCTAGAGTTCTAAGTTCATTTGTTTTTCGCAGAACCGTAAAAGGAGACGTCATACAGGCCATTTAAAACAGAAACTTTAAGCTCTTGGCCAACGGACTGCATTACAAGACTTAAAATTTAAAGAAAACTTTATACACAGAGCAAGCCTCATCAATGTAAAAATCTAAAGGAATAGTGCCGATGTGAGCTCTTCCTCTAGAGGGTTTTCAAACAAAGCAACAATAGAAGAAGGAACTTGAAGAAAAATGGGGAAGTACGGTGTGTCATGATAAATAGCTCCTTTAACATGAATAAATAGCAGAAAGTCAGGAGAATGTGACCTTAGATTGTAGATGGGCCTCTTAACCTTTAATCCAAACACTCACTTCATCATTTAGAAATACCTCAAAGGATAACGCCTACTACTGAGATATATTTTACAAAATAATAATAATCTGTGTGCCCTGCCGAGTGTCAGTTGTGAGCTCCTGGGATGGGCCTTGGTTACCTTCGCCAACAGCAAATCACATCCAAACGGGACTTTAGAGGCCAGGTGTTTATGTCAAACCTTTTTTTTTTTTGTGTGTTCTTTGAGTCTTTATTAAGCACTTTCTGCGAGGCTTGCTGCTGTCCTGCTGGGAATTGGCTGCTTCTGTAGGGGAGTGCTGCTTCCAAAGATCAGGCAAGATTGGTCTATGAAAAATGTGCAGGTAGGTGGCAAGTGTCAAGCTGACATCTATAGGAATGCTAGGAAGCAGGTTTTCCCCGCAGAGCACTGCAGCAGAACCCGACACGTAAGCAGTGTCACTCACTTGTCAGGGATCATTTGCATGGCTGTTTATAGAAATTCCAACAGAGCTGTTTTGGTTACCAGATACACTGTGTGGATAAAAGGCATGAAGAAATATGAGTGATTTGAAACAATTCACATACAGTGAAAGACAGAAATGTCTCAACACTTCGTAGTCAGCCTTGAAGCATCACTTTTATTAGTGCTCTGAGTTGCTTCTACAGTTTGAATGAATTCAGGATTTGAGTTCACTCAACAGAGTTGAGAAGCCACAGATTTCTCATTTCTGGAATTAAAACTATAGTTGGTAATCATTTTCAGAAATAATTTTTGTTATACTGAGTGAAATCGTCCTTCCATCCTGACAGAAGTCAATACATTATGTATTCAGAAAAAGGAGGTTAAAAAAAAATCGATCTCTGAGCTGCAAGCCAGAGAAAACTCAAACCAAACCCCTCAGTTTGGTCCGGAAGGCAGGGATGTGTCAGAGTTTTGGTTCTTTCCTCATCCCCCTCTGTCCCTCAAGTTCCAGGGGTATCACCTTAGGTTTTCCACCTTGCCAATCATTCTGACTCGCTCACATAACACCAGTGATCATGCACGCTAACTTGTTAGATGTCGCTTGCTGGCTGCGCATTCGCACTTCTAGTGTTTATGTATCCGGTTAGCTTAGTGGTTAGCTTTGGTGTTAGCTGTTCATTGTAGCTCCGCTGCTCTCGCAGTATATTTTGAACATTGCTGACGCTCGCAAGAAGCAAATTGCGTACGCGTTTATGAGAAGAACAGGAAGGTTAACCTGACTCAAGCCAGATGTATGTCTCGCTCCGCCTAGCTCCACTCACATACATCTGGGACACCGCCATAGGAATTGCCTTTATTGAAGGCTGGGCCTTATCAAAAATTCTTGCATATGATTGGATAAGCCACTTGTCTGTCATCTTTATCGACGTGCTATTTCAACCACTCACACTGAAGCTAACCCGTGACGCTGATGAGAGTGACGCTCTAATTTTTTTATGTGTTTGCGGCTCTAGTGGCACGCGTTTTATTGACAGTGAGCTGACAGGAAGAGGGGGAAAGACAGGCGGCAAAGCGCCCCGGAAAACAAAACTTGCCAAATCCAGTCGGGAGAAGGGCGAAAACATTGTTTCCACCAACAAAAGCCTTCAGAGGCGTTCTCTGATGTTCTTTTAATAAAACAATATTAGGTAGATTGGACAACACGGAAGAAATAGCAGCATCAATGCTAACGCTTGCTTCCTCGATGTGAGCCGCCATTGCTATCAAAACAGTCTCACGTCATGGTCGCGTCTCCACTACGTCACATCTATGAAATTCCAGCCCTGCGTCCTGATTGGCCAGACCATAAAATTGGTTGGAGAAATCACTTTCTATGGGCGATGTCCCAGATGTATGTGAGTGGAGCTAGGCGGAGCAACATACGTCTGGCATGAGTCAGGTTACAGGAAGGTATCAGTAGAAAGAAATAAGACCAGAAAGCATTTGGGAAAAAAATTGTTCACATGATCCCTTGAGGAGCGAAAGTGCAGGTAAGACGGTCTTGAGCATGTGCAGTTATTCAAAAAGAGACTTTGGGAAACTTCTGGAAATATTGCAGACTCTACTTTTAAGAGCCTTGTTCAGAGTTTGTCAAACGACACCTGAATTATTCTCGGGTGACTGCAATCCAAACTCTGTGATCTACCAAAATAAAGACTTGTCCATTAGGAGACCATTCCTTTAACTGACTCATTTTGAGTGGAAGGGTGATATAATTCTGTATATTTTTTTTTTCCCTTCCTGTGCCCAAATAGGGAATTTCTAAAAATGGTTTTCAAAGTATCACAAAAACGCTAATTCTTTGTCAAGTCATGCATACGACACATACTAAGGGTAACTTAGACTCTCTACCTATTAACATATGCATCAGTATAAATCATAGGTGGGATCTGGAGTACCCAGAGAAAATCCCTGAATGAATGGGGAGACCATGCAAACTCAGGTAACTATTGTCGATTTTTTTACTCTTCTTAGACTAGGGGGAGTGGTGGCCTAGTGGTTAGAGCAGCACGCTTGCGTTCTGAGAAGGATGTAAGTACCCGGTTCGATCCCAACTGCCTGCACTCTGGGTCCCTGAGCAACACCCTCAACCCCCAACTGCTCCCCAGGCGCCGCACAGTGGCAGCCCACTGCCCCCCAACAGGGATGGGTTAAGATGCAGAAGTGAATTTCTCCATTGTGAGATCAATAAAGTTCAATTATTTTTTTATTTTATTTTATAGAGACATGATTTATTTGCACACATCTTCTCACCGGTTGCATAAGTTGCATTCTGTATATCACGGAGCTATCGTTTTTATCACTCGTCTTGGAGCCCTTACTCACCATTGTCTTCTGTATAACCATGTTGAACCTGCCTTATCCACCAGCAGATTCAATCACTAGTATAATTTTACTTACAAAGCCATCTTGTGTTTACATTCCCCTTATTTCCTGTCCTTGGTCAGGAAATTTTCAGCAGACTATTCTCTGCACTCTGATGAGTTTATTTTTACTAATTGTAGGTTTGTAGCGATCATAGCAAAAAAAAAAATCCTTCCAGTTTGCTGTTCCCTCAGACTGGAATCAACGGCAGGAAGACAAGAAGTTGATGGAATTGGTCTCCTTTTTGGTTTTCAAGGCCATTCTTAATCCACTGGTAAATTAAGCGTTTGTTTGTATTCCACTTTACCTATAAAATTGTATTTTAGTCCTTTCTTTACTTTTACGGGTGTCTTTCTCCTCTGCTGCTTTTCTTCTTTTATTTTACTATGATGTATTTAAGTTTTGCTTTCAGATCTGTGGTTTTATAATTGTTAATGTCTGAGTGCTGCTGCTGTTCTTGGTCAGGGCTCTTTTGTAAATGAGATTTTCAATCACAACCGTGGATAAATAAAAATAATAATACAATATGTATTATTATTATTATTATTATTATTATTATTATTATTATTATTATGGAACTTTTTGTTGCTTTTAAGAAACATTTGTTTAACATTTTAATCAGTATTTGATACAGCTCCTGGAATGAAATTCTCTTTCTACTGTCTTTTTTTCCTCCCCTGCCTGCTGTGATGAACCTATAATTTTGAAGTTGAAGCCTCTTTTATATGGCTGGCTGTAGGTGTTCAATAATGGCCCACTCTTTAAAGCACGCTTCCTGGTAGTGAGACAGTCTCTGTCTCCAGATGCTTCAAATGACATTTCTTCCCTTGTTTATCTATGTGAAACAGTTGTAAATATGTGTCATTTTGTTGACCCGTCCATCATGTCTTTGTCAAGGACAAATCTCGCATCATTTACCGCAGGTTCAAAAAGTAAGCCACAGGGGACCTCAAGGGGAGATTTAAAAAAAAAAAGGCGGGGAAAAGTGCCCTGCATGCAGGATGCCTCCCCAAAGCCTGACCTAGTGTTTTTGTACTTTGCAGTCCACTGTGATGCATTCTGGTGCAATTCCATCAGCATTTTTCGCCTTCATTTCGAAGTTGCTGAAAACAACACTTCGAATGGGAAGATGAAGTATGCCCTTTCTCCGGCGAGCTATCTCTCTGCACCCTTGCCCCCTCTGCCTACCTACATACACACCTCATTTAATTCAAATGGAAAATATAAGCAAAGGGGGAAAAAAACCCAGCATGAGCGTTTTTCCTGTTTCCTCTGCAATAAATCACTGGCAATTCTGCTCTCATCAGGATAGATATCACTTGTACATCTCCTCACATCCATCCTGAGATTCTGACAACACTCTCTTGTTTTGTGCTGAATATGCAATACTTTGAAACTGAATCACGGTGGCCTCTTCTATCAGCTCATATGCAAAGTTGCCCACAATTTGAAGTGAGGCAGTATACAGATTATGAGATTGTCCTCAGTATTGCAGAAGTGTCCACTTACATTGATAGAATTGCCTCCATGTATCATTTAATGGCCTCACTTGCCAAAATGCAGTCGCTGCTGATGTCCTGCACACATCAATTAGTGGTCATGTTTACAGAGTGCAAAACAATGGTGTGGGAAGCGATCTGTGTAAATAGCTGCACACATATGTGTAGAGCCGTTATGCAGTTATCTCCCAGTACACAGTGGATAGCCTCAGATCAATCACACTTACCTTCCACAGTACTGTACAAAGTGAATGTAAAGAGCTGCAGTTATAGCCATTGCTTTAATGTTTCCAGCTCTCTTTCATATTCAGTCAATTAAGGCTCAGTTCTATACAACAGCCTTGTTACAACTGATCTGCAGTTACGTGGTTGCATTAACTGTTTCTCCTTTACAAACAAGATAAAGCTGCAGCTGGGACTCATTTGGGTCAATAGGAAATTAGATTAGTCTGCATGGAGCAAACAAGGACAGGTGACCAAGCTTTGATAACATCACCACAGACTGAACTGACATCTGTTTGTATCAGAATGGTTGGAGGGAACAGGGGCTCACACTAGCTGATCGTGAAATTTTACATGCACAAAATTTCACGTTCAGATTGAAATGTATTTGCATAAAAAAAAAAAATCAGATAGTGCTGATTATATGGCCGCACAATCAATTAATCAAATCATAATGTATGTTTATATGCACATGGCTTTATTCAAAATAGAACCACTCCAACATGCACAGTTATGAAGTTTCCCTGAAACCCCCCCCCCCCCCCCAAAGAACAACAAAAAAATAGCTAAGCTGTATTGTACAAGTTTGTTGTCCTCCGAGCACCCAGGCTGGACTTGCAACATGTTCTAATTACAGTTGAAACATTACTGAATATATAATAATTTTGAGCTCTTTTAATCTTTCAAATAGAAAAGATTTATTGGGAGCACAGACAGTTTTGCTTACCAGTGCATTTCCGGCACTCAACAATGTGGAATATGTCCACGTTTATCTCGGTGCACATGTGCATGATGTCAGTTTACCACATTCAGAATAACTTAATCCTTGCAAGCATAACATGCAGTCAATTGGAATTGTTAAATCGGTTGTAAACCACCCATTTTGTTCGGAAATACAATTTCATTTCAATTGAGCCTAATCTGATCACAATATTCCAATCGCCATGTTTACATGACACATTTTTATTCTGATTTGGACGTTTATTCTGATTACTTTTGTCCATGTAAAAAACGCACCTATTGTTTTTCATAATTACTCTGTTTCTCTTTTCGCAGCCTTGCTGCTCATTTTAACACTGCTTTGTGTCTGTCTGACGTTGTACGCTATACAGAAATGCGTAAGAAATGCTAAAGCATTGTTTTTCTATCCATCTGATACTATAGAATATGTAATTTGTTTTCCAGCAAAGCCAGGCTGCAATATTGTAGCTTAATTTTTTTTGTTGCCAAAGGCATATGTTGGCAAATTATGTGGCCTAAATGTTTGCTACACAAATGTTGTAGCATGCTCCAAAATTAAAGTACTTGCTACAGCACTTTGAATCGTTTTGCTACTGAAAAGTGCTGTATAAATAAACTTGCCTTGCCTTGATGTCATGTTATGCTCTGCAGACACTCAGTTGCACTAATGTAGGTTCACTCACATCGGCCTGACAATTTTATATATATATATATATATATATATAGATATATATTATATATAATATATATATATATGTAAGGAAAGTGGAACATTTTCCAGAAATGTAGATTAAACCCTGGTCCCTTTTTGAATAACTGTGGATGCGCAAGACCATCTTACCGGCTCCTCTGTTCATCAGGGGATTGCGTGAAAGAATCCCCCAAATACACTCTGGTATTTATTTCTTGCCTTCCTCCACTCCTCCTCATAAACTTATAATACAGTTTGCTTCTTGCGACTTTCAGCCATTTTCTTACTATATGGTAGAGCATGTACAGCAGTGGAGATACAATGAACAGCTGAAACCAAAGCTTGCTGGATACATAAACACTAGAAGTGCGCATGCGCAGCAAGACGAAACTAGCAAGGAACGCGGACACAGATAGGCGTTAAGAACCCGGAATTTGAATCCGAAAAAAAGATTGTCCATTATAACTTTAATGGATTGTGAATTATATAATAATTCACATTGATGCAAAAAATAAAGTAAACATTTTGCCAACATAGTGAAATATGTATGGAGGCATTAGCACAGTAATCAAGATATTGTGCCTTTTGTTCTTAATATTAGGCATAGATAATATGAGTGGGCCATGCATTAACTGCAAATTAACTGTGTGCTTTGGTTCAGTTTCACCAGGTGAAAGACAAACTCACTGAAATAACTCTATCTGGAAAAGGTTTTGAAAACCTTTATGAAATGTTTGAGACTCCAGCAAACCACAGTTAGAGCCATTAACCTGGTGTGAATAATAGAACAATGAATTCTGTTATCTTCAAGAAAATCCTGAAGGAGAATATCCAGCTATCAGTTTGTGACCTTAAGCTCAAGCAAACTTGGATAATGCAGCTGGGCAACGATCCAAAGAACAACAGCAAGTGCATGGCTGGAAAAAAATGAAGATGGTGGCCAAAGTCCAAACTTATATCTGATTAAGATGCTCTGGGATGATCTTAAGCAGACTGTTTATCCTCAAAAACCCTCCCCGAGGCTGAATTAAGACAAGCCAAAAATCCTCCACAGTGACGTAAAAATACTCATTATGTTTTTTACAAATGCTTGACAGCAGCAGCACATACAGTCATAAGGTATAAAACGTAAATACCTTTTTTTCATAGACAGTTTGGTTTGAATAGCCTTTTCCCTCGATAATCATTTGAAAACTGCAGTTTGTATTTAGTCAGGTAATGTATGTCTAATATTAACATTAGTCTGATCTGAAACATTCAAGCTTTTGTCATGGCAAAAACAGTGGAAATTTGTAAGAGGGAAAAATATTTTCACTGCATTGTAGCTTTTAATACTTTTTGCAATTTTGTAGGGGTGTGAGCCAATTAAAAAACAAAATGCTCACCAAATGGCAGTGAAATATATTCATATTTCTTTTCTTTAAACAGTACCAGAATATAATACAATAGAATATTCTTTGTTGTCACTGTCACAAGAGGGTGAAAAGTGGAAAAAAAGCTATCTGGTTGGTACATTGAGAAATAAATAAGTTATATAAAGTAGGAGAATAGAACCAGGGCACAAATTCACCTTGAAACAAGTTGGTTAAAGTTTTTTTTTTTTATGCCAACACAACATTGGTGCCTTTCGCAGAAAATGTGGGGCACCTCACCCAGTGAGATAGAAAAACTAATTTATCACAGGCTGGAATTGTGAGGCTTATGTTTTAGGACACACTACCTTGACCTTATTTGTTTTACTGCCAAAACCAAAGTTTGAATGCCTCAGTGGGCCTAAAATTCTTTTCTTCTCGGGCAATCTGTTTGGTACTTTCAGATTTTAACCAAAGTGAAATGTTCTTTTTGTATTTTACAGATTTTAATGCATAATCACTGCATCATGAAGTTTGTATAAATAATCACTGTATACAAGCATTAGATGGTGAATTTTGTGGCAGCAGGAGCCCACTATAGCAGTTGAATGCTGAGTTCCAATAAGTCATCACTAAGTTATGCAAAAGTAATTATGCATTTTTTACTTAATTTAAATTAATTCGCCTTGTGATATTAAAGCTCTGAAAGAACTTTTTGGCAGTGTACATTTTCTGTCCATGCATAACTTGATGTTTAAGTTTTAAAGAGAAAGTTTGGGATATTTTTTTTTGGTTGATCAAATACTGCTGATAAAAGGGAATTCTTCAAAGATGTTTTGTCCTTTGTGCTTACACAATATAAATCCCATATTATACATATGTTAATTTTTCACCAACATCTTGCATTGATGTTGGTAGAGTCTGCCCGCTGCGCAAATCTTCTCCAGCACATCGCAAAGATTCTCAATGAAGTTAAGGTCTGGACTCTGTGGTGGCCAATCCATGTGCGGAAATTATGTCTCATGCTCCCTAAAACACTCTTTTACAATTCAAGTCCCGATAAATCTTGGCATTGTTTTCCTGGAATATGCCCGTGCCATCAGAGAAGAAAAAAATCCATTGATGGAATAACCTGGTCCATTCAGTATATTCTCAGTACTCAGTTGACCTCATTCTTTGAGCACATACTGTTGTTGAACCTACCCCTGACCAACTGTAGCAACCCCAGATCATAGCCCGACCCTCACAGGCTGGTACAGTAGGCACCAGGCACGATGGGAGCATCACTTCACTTGCCTCGCTTCTTACCCTAATGTGGCAATTACTCTGGAAAAGGGTAAATCTGGACTCATCAGACTATATGATATTCTCCCGTTGCTCCAGAGCCCGATCGTTATGCTCTCTAACAAACTAAAGCCTTTTTTCTGATTAGTGTTTTTTTTAAGGCTACACAGCTGTTCAGTCCCAATCTCTTGTGTTCCCTTCACATTGTGCATGTGGAGATGCACTTAATTTCACTATTAAACATAGCCTATAGTTTTACTGTTGTTTTTCTTCAATTTGATTTCACCAAATGTTTAAGTAATCGACGATCATTCAGGGTTTTTTCTGGCCACACTTTTTTTCCTTGAAGACGATAGGTCTCCGCTATCCTTGCAGC